>NW_018020596.1:1489058-1490332 GCF_002006095.1 Pseudomyrmex gracilis
TAATAAAATTACTTACATACTCATTGCTACGTCTCTATTGTAAGCTGTGATTTTTTCACCGATATAAACAGCGACAAACAGAATACTTAAAAGACCAATTCCAGCCACAATGCACTGCATTAACACTTTTATATCTCGTGATATCGCTAATGCTTCAAAAATCTAAATATAAAATAAAATATAAAATAAAAAATATATTAAAAATATTAATAACCATGGGCATTTTTATATTTAACAACTTTAGAGATCTAATATATTGTACACATTTATATGATTTATTTGTACGTATTATAATTTATTTACACGTATTTCTGACACTAAAAAGATCTGTTACTTACTCCATATAAATCGGTAATCATTGCCAGTACACTAATAGCAGTTGTCACGCAATAAAGTGTATTAAGCGACGCTATTAAATCAACAGTGAACCTTTAAAATTAGATACAGTAATGATAAAAATGAAAAACTATTATTTCTTTTTTAGTTTTTGTACTAACTTAACAGCTCTCTTGTGTGCAATTGTGACGTGTGTTATTTCGTTACAAATGACACGATATTTCTCTGAAAAAGGTACGTGCCATATACATTTCTCAATAGATTGTATTCTATGTCTGCAATTAACATATTATCTTTAGCTTCAGATCGACATAATTAAAAACGCGTCGCTTACTAACTAAAAAATATGATTCGATCGTCAATCACCTAGTAAGTTTGAACATCCCAAAGGAATGAAAGATAAATCCTAGTATTTGTGAATGTGTAGCGCCTCCTATTATCCAACCTAATTGAATGATCAAAAGTTCATGTAATACTTTAATATAAAAATATTTATTAAACGGAACAAAATATTCAGCCATGACAAAGAGATATCGTGGCCGTGGCTCGTTCAATGGCCACACAACGTCGAGAATCTCCGGCAGAAACTGTATGACAACTACTGAGATACATACAAAACCGATAACTGCTAAAAAATATAAAAATAGACAATCTTTCATGAATATGCACGTAAGTTATTATTGTACTATAATGTACTTCAATATTTTCGCGCACACCAAATTGCTTCTCTCTATATTTCGTGTTTTTCTTTAAAACTTAAAACAATAATTTTTCTTTCCAAAAGCGTAATTAAAATATAAGTTTTTCTTACAGAACACAAGTTGAATAAAAAATTGACCATACTGAGCATTTCGTTCCATAATCTCATGTTCCATTTTATTACGCAGTAACTTCCAGTCGTGTCGAATTTGGTTATGTATATTTCGTATCTGGTGTTT
>NW_018020597.1:0-34282 GCF_002006095.1 Pseudomyrmex gracilis
CTCCTCATATGATTGAAAATTCGCGATCCCCAAAAAATTCGCGACCTCCTCATATGATTGAAAATTCGCGATCCCCAAAAAATTCGCGATCTCCTCATATGATTGAAAATTCGCGATCCCCTCAAATTCCTGATCTTCTCATATGAGGGAGAATTCGCGATCCCCTCAAATTTGCGAATTCCTCATATGAGAGAGAATTTGTGAATTTCTCATATGAGGGAGAATTCGCGATCCCCTCAAATTTGCGAATTTCTCATATGAGGNAGAATTCGCAATTTCCTCAAATTTGCGAATTCCTCATATCAGGGAGAATACGCAATTACCTCAAATTTGCGAATTCCTCATATGAGGGAGAATTCGCAATTNNCTCAAATTTGCGAATTCCTCATATGAGGGAGAATTTGCAATTCCCTTAAATTTGCGAATTCCTCATATGAGGGAGAATTCGCAATTCCCTCAAATTTGCGAATTCCTCAAATGAGGGGGAATTCGCAATTCCCTCAAATTTTCGAATTCCTCATATGAGGGAGAATTCGCAATTTCGCAATGCGAAAATTTTTTATGAGGAAATATTCGCAATTGTGCAATACAAAATCATCTTATGAGGGAATAATGTCATTTTCGCTGTGGAATGTTATCTTATGAGAGAATAATTGCCTTTTCGCAAGATAAAATTATCTTATGAGAGAATAATTGATTTTTCGCAAGATAAAATCATCTTATGAGGGAATAATTGATTTTTTGCAAGATAAAAGCACTTTATGAGTATTTAATTATCTTTTTGCAAGATAAAATTATCTTATGAGGATTTAATTATCTTTTTGCAATATAAAATTATCTTATGAGGATATAATTAATTTTTTGCAAGATAAAATCATCTTATCAAGATAATAGTATGTTTATTTGTTTTTGGTCTTACCGATTTGATTCGACTCGACTCGATTCGATCAACCAACTAATCGGCTACGCGAAAAAGAGACAACAATAGATGCGATACATAAATAACGAATGAAAATCAAACTCACAAAATAGTGAGAGAGAGAAATGGAAAAACAACACGTGACTAAAGGCACGTGAGCTAAAAGGGTAAAACAGAGAATATTATACATATATAGTATATATGTAATATTCTATATCTATATATAATACAAACAGATACGCATATATGTATTTATACATATATATACCGTAATCACGTGACCGAAGTCAGTAACACCGCCGCGATCGCGCGGCCGAGGTCAGTGACCCCGATTCGATTCGGCTCGATCAACCAACTAACCAATCGGCAACGCGGAAAAGAGGCAACAATAGGTGCGATATATTCGACTCCAAACGTGCACTTCTCGGTCCAAATGCTTTTTTTAATATAGGATATAAACATGTATATTTATAAAAACAAAGATACGACAAGCATTGTGTATTTTCTGCTACTATCAATTAAAGAGATAAATTATAATTTGTATTGAAATTAAATGAGAACGGAGACATGTGACCAAAATGTAATCGCGAGTAGTCGAGAATTAATAGCGCACTCGGATACGTGGTTTCAATCTAGAATGCAGCTCTTTCCTGATGCACGTCTACACGTAAAATAATAGGATACGTCAAGCGCCGTTTATTTTACTCTAATGAGAGTAATTTTCTAAGCAAAAACCCAGGCCCTTAAGATTGCGATCGCACACCTGTTAGCGTCTCACTGACATCGACAATAATCAAATAAAAGAAACAACAACGAGATAAGATGGCCGGCACGAAATATTATCGTTGCCAAGTCGCGGCTCGTTTTGTACGTACGTCGCGCGTTGTGTGACTCAAGATTGCCCGACGATTAGAGCACACGACAGAGGCTTTAATTTAATCCTCCGAGTGTCTCGGGTCGCGAGAGTCGTAAAGGAAAACCGGTTGACTTGGAATTTGCATATAGGAAAGCCCGCGCAAGTGCTCCAGTGCAATGCACGCGAGCGACGCGACGCACGTCCGCGCCTTTGATCTTTTTTTTTCTCATTCGCGGTCTCGTCGAGACGCGAGACGAAAGTGTCTCTTTTTCTTTCTCTTCTTGCGCGGCCGCGTTACATTTTCTTTTCAAGTGACAATTCCGCGTCCAAAACGGGAATTCCGTGCTAATCGACATGCAGTAACCGCGCGTGCATACTTGCGCTACTTCACGCGACGGTTGAAGCAGGTCGTGTCGTCGCAGTTTCCACGGATGACGCGTGTCTCCAAGAGAGCGACACGCGACAAGGAAAATTCACAAGCGCGAAGTATATAGGAAGCGCGACTATTCGCTGAATATAAAATCACCAGGGTATAGCCGACCTTCGTCGATCATCCCAAACGGCCTACATTACAATGGAGTCATCCTGCTTGGCAATTGCAATTGATCTAGTCGTGCCACGTTCGACGGTGTCGAACACGCATGTGTCGCATGAAGATCGTTGAATGTAAGAGCGCGGAACGGAGACTAACAATTATTTACAATAAAGCTTCAACAACGCGTTGCGAATCGATTCTACGCGCGATAGTATCATCTTCGTTCTTGTACGTTCTCTTTTCCGAATACATTAGTATATTTCCAATAATAAATCATTAAACGACACTAGAAACTTGTTAAGTTTTTACTTGCTGGCTCTCTGAATGTTGTGCCAACAATTTTATTCATATATAAGTTATATAATATCTATTGTATTACGGTAATATATTCTATGAATTATATAATGTTCTTATATTTTTGTAATAATTACGTGTTAGAAAAAAATAATAATTATGATTACAATAATTATATATTATTTGTATTATATATATAACAAATTAAATTTTATTAGAATAAATTTATGTGATATGATATTTTTTATTCACATATAAAATTGTACACTTTTGTGTACAATTTTTATTTACACGTGATATACTGATATCGTGAATAAAGCGCGCAGTTTTGTTGTCGCAGCAATAGAAGTGATATGAATGCACATGAAAATCTCTCAGGAAGTACTTGAAAAGTACACGTACGCAGCGCGCGACCCAGTAAACTAGAATACTATTTCAATACACACGCAACGAGATTACGTGTGCGGGTGCGCGCGCGCGCGCGTGTGTGTGTGCGTATACTCTTGTTCGTACTTATTATACTTATCTTCCCTTCTTTGGCTCAATCAAGCGGAAAAGGGGTGGTGATCACCTGCGACACGCTGTGATTGAGAGATTGTTGCAGCATGAAAAAGAAGTGGCATTGTCTCTCTCCAATGTTGATCTTCAACAAATTGTGTAAATAAGAAGTTAAATAAAATTTATTGTCTGTTAACATACGATAAACCGGCGCGCCAGAAATACGCGCGTCTACAAAATCGATGCGCATTTTGTTTTTATCTGAAGTTTAGAAAATACATATCTCGACGAGAATGAAAGTTGCGGATCGTTCCCGTACGTGTGATTACACTTCGTGAAAGATTAGGTAGTAGACGCAACCTGTTACCCGACGCAACTCGTTTCGCGCAGCCTCATCAAGGTAGACCGGTAGAAATGGCGTAAAATGGAAAGTGACGTAATTTTAAAGTCTCTCCCTTGGATGCTGTCACGCGAGCGGGCGAAGACGCGAATAGCTTGGCCTCTCGCGCCCGTCATCACTTGTAGGAAAATGCGCTTCCCCACGCGAGACCGTGAGGGTCGAATGGTGATCCTGACCTTTTCTCCAGGATGCGTCAACACTCCGTCAAGGCTCGCGCGCGTTGCGAAAAACAAGTTGGCGTTAAGAAAGAAGAAGAAAAAAAAGAGGAAGGAAGAAGGACCGGACGATCTCTGTTGTCTCTTGTAGTCTTTGATGGAATATCTAATTACACAAAATTGCTTAATCACCACCGTGATTTTCTCAAATATGAGGAATTATATACACTGATGACGGTAATATCGACCGGCTGTTACTGCTACGCGCCGATTTTCCACGACCGAATCTTTCAGGGAACGTATTTGTTCTGACGCCGATGTAAAGCTTCGCACGAACAGAAAAAAGAACTCGAAGTGTCTTCTTCTCGCTATCGTGTACGTTGAAATTGCGTTTCGCGCATCCAATTCTCTCAGCTAATAATAGCAAATACAAATAGCGAGTCGTATTTCAAATTTATTTCCCCGCGCGTTCCGGATGGTATTATCTGAGTTATGTTCTTCGCGATAACGCATTTACACAGAAACGATTCCCGTTTGACCCCGCGCGCGCGCGCGCGCGCAAACGAACGAGCGCAGATCTCGCGCGCGCCATAAAGCCAGGAATTACCATTTCCTCGGCTCAGTCGTTCATATTTGTAGAAGATATTAACATTTTCTTGTTTCCGTTTTTATTTATTTATTTTTTTTTGCATGTATCGCAGGAAGGCTTATCGGGGGCGTAATTTGCATCGGAAATGTTTCGCGCGACACGCTCACCCGCTTATAACGGCTTACTTGCGCGACGCGGCTTAATTAAATTATCTTGCGAGACAGGATCGGTGACACACGTATATATATATATATATGTATATATCGGAACGACTGAAACGTACAAGCATAATTTTTCTGCAAAAACGTCGAGAGAGATGTGACACTTTTGGTAACGAAGACATAAAAAAAACACACATCGACCGTTAAAGACATCTCGTAATAAATAATGAACAGATGTCACCACGTGTATCACAAAACAGTTAATCAGCTGGGCGGCGTGTATGCGTAATGAGACAAGCACATGAGAGATTCCAGAAGATTAAGTCCAACGGAGGCGAGAAAAAAAGCGACACGGTTAACGGTAGCTCGCGGAGAGATTGGATACTCTTGTAAAGCGAGCTTTAACAGCGTGAATCCTCCCGATGAGTGATGAGTGAGAAGATGATCCTTTGTCGTGTTCAATGTCAATCTCGGTTGCGTCTATGCGGAGTTGTCCTGTCTCGTAAGAGGCTTTCGACTCATTACGAAAACGATTTCCATTTCATCAAAAACGTTTGCTTCGTTATTGCGAGAAGAAACGAGACCTGTCTCGCGTCCGGTGTGTCATCGTTTTACGAGAAGATTTTATTAATAACGGATGTTAGAGCGAGATGAAAGCACTTGTTTGTTTTGCTTGGCAAATGCAATCTGTGTTTTCAGATAAATTGGTAAAATGTGTAATACATTATGTATACATGGTATTTATAAAGAGAGATGGAAATTGGAGATAAATTGATATGCAAGGTAATGTCTTCTATCATTGTGAAAGCACGTTCATCATACAGATGGCTATCAGTGATTAATAGGATCTTTTTTGCCAAAGATCGATCGATCATGACCTTCGATCTTCTTCAAAGCGCGCTGATGATCCTTAAATTGATTGCACAATCTCCGATTAGGAAGGAGCAACTCGAGATCTCCGATTCTCGAGCGCTACGAAATGGATCGCGATATAAGCAATAATTAACATTATTGCAAATTCCTGTGCCACTTTCCTGTTGCATGCGCATTTAAAATGCTAAAACGTATTGCTTAAAAAAAAAATTTATTGAAAAAGAAAAAGATAATAACAAGTTTCGCGCGTACGCGTTTAAAACAACATTGCTCTCGGCGGAAAACACGCCGAGATGAATCGCGCGAAACCCATCATCATTATCGGCGCGAGGAGAGGAGTCGAGCCGATAAGTTGCGTTCGAGTTCGGCACGAATTGCCGAAAGTTAAAAGACTTCGTCCGCGGGCTTTTTGCTTCGATATTAACGGAACGGCGTTCCTGAATCCGGAGTCGTTAATCGATGTTAACCCCGGAGGGCCTTCTTCGAGCAGCACACAAGAGAATCGGAGGGGTAGGGGACTAGTACATATAAAGGAGAGAGCCTCGTGCTCCGGGGGCCCAGTACTGTTCAAAGATGCAGGCTGCTGGGATGTTGCGTGGTACCAGGGCCATCTCCCTTCTGGTGCTCCTGGTGCCTCTCATTGATTACGCTTGTGAGTAAGATTCAAAATTCCCGCCCGGAATTTTGCGTCTACGGTACTGCGATTGAGTGAAGAAAACCAGTGTTGTGCAGTGAAGATTGTAGTTAAAAATTATTTTTATAGTGCGTCACATTTTGAACAGACAACATCGCTGAAAGACACAAGACAAGACATAAAAAAAATACTAAACTTGATATAAAGTAGATAATAAATGATAAAACATCACTCATTACGAGAGATTATGTATGTCTTGTGTATATTTAAATTGCAGATATTACAAGGCAAATTAATCAAACGTTTAAGATATCTATAATGTTTTATGTACATGCCAGTTTAAGTATAAAATATTTTAATAAAATCAGAATTTCTCAAAAGAACGAAACAAGACATATATTAATTTTAATAAACTTCAAGTGGATTGAAAATTTCAACTCGTTTTAATTTTCAACAGTTCATTTACCGAGATAGCGTCAAAATTAAATAAGAAAATGTGTGTGTAAACTAATTATTTAGACTTATTCAAATAAAAACTAATTAAATAGAAAAAAATTACGAAAACCTATTATATCGTTAAGAAGATAAAAGTGCTTATACTTCAAATTAGCGGTTGCTGCTTGCAATCAATATATATATTATATAATATACAATATACGGTGGGATCTGAGTGCTCACACGCATACACACACACACACATACTCATATACACACCCAACTAATTCACGCTTCATCTAGCTAATCCCTATGCACGCGATTTAAATATCCGCATTGCTATCATAGGCAATAAGCTCGCCGTGCCAAGTGCGCATTTCCAACGCAATCCGTCCGTGTTAAAACACGTATAGTTTCTCACCGCCTGTTCTCAACCAGCGCATGTCCGATTTCTTCTAGATTCGAGCCCCCTTCAGTACCTACCCAACATCCCCGGATACATTCCCGTTTACGTAAGATATGGAGATGAACCGCTAGAGGAAATAAATCCCGAACTGGCCGAAGCTTTCGGAGAAACATCCAGTTCGGTTAAGGTAATTGATAATAATTTGAGAAATGTCTGTTTGAAAAAAAAAGGAAATCACACGAACAAAAAAAGAAAAATATCAACTCTTTAAGTTAAAAAACTTAACATATGTGTACGTAAATCGCAATGCAATTAATATATTTTTTTAATCATTCTGTCACACGACAGAGTTTGCAGAAAATAGATCGCACGCTCGCGCACGAGACCGACAACTTCAAAGATGATGATTTAAACGTGTTTTTGGAGGAGTCGAAGAGCAAGCACGCTTATCCGTTGCACGTTAGAGAAGCGGAAAGCCGTTCGTTCGCCAACGTCGATAGTGACGACTCTAACAAGCCAAAGCTTCTAACTATCTATACATTACCCGATGATAAAGAGAGCAGACCGCGCAGACGCAATCGAGAAAGAAACCGGATGAAAAGTTGGAAGCCCCCCGCGTTCAAGGTATATAATTAAATAATAATTTTGCAAATGATTTCGAAAACAAAAAATTTACAAAGCAATTCTGGCAAGAAATGCAAGTACAAGAGCAGAGGAATTTTCAAAGGAATTCTGAAAAGTTGAATACACACACAAATAATCAAGTAATGTTTGTTGCATCATGCGGATAAAGCTACATTGATGATTCAATAAATGCTCATCGCTTTGTAATTTTTTTACTATTAAAAATAAAGATTGCTTCACGTTGAATTGTGATCCACGAAGCGCGAATATTTTTTTCCGCGGAAAGAAATAATTGCTGATTTGAATATATTGCTTTTTCGATTTCTGCACATTTATCTCGTTTGACGTACGCGTAATCTGGCAGATGAATCTCTGAGTCACCTGATGTCGTCGTCTATGTCGTTTTATCGGCGACGCATTCATTCTTTATTTACGCATAATCAAGCCGATCCGCGGTAATTACAATGCGTAAAATAACAGCTTTAAGCTTATTGTTTATGTGTGTACGCGCGAACTATGAAGCGTGTAGTTTCGATCGGATTAGTCGTTTGATTTAACCTCCGCAACACAACTCCCTCCCGGGAGAGAGGGAGGGCTTTGAATAAGATATATAAAAGATAAAACCAGTTTGGAAGATATATAAGATATATACACGCGCTTGTAGGAAAACTTTTACGTGCGTCAATTCTCTTAATCAATATTCATAATGTAAATTATTAATATATCTATCTTATCATTTTTTTAATAACACAAGATTACACGTGTACTAGTTTGTCTTTTTTTTAGACACGAACTTTACACGCACGCATACGCGTGAAAAATTACTTTATAGGTCAGTCCGCTCTCGGATGAGGAAAAGGAGGAGTTGAAAAAGCTGGCGATCGAAGTCGAAGAGGAAGAAACCAAACCCAACGAGTTCTACTTTCCAAATTTTAAGAACGGCTCACCTGCACCGTCTGACAAAGCGCACAGTCGGCACAAAACGCTCGACTTTCTCGTGCCGTTAAAAGTGCAGAGTCCGTTCGACGACGATTCCTTGGCGAATCTGCCGGATATTCCGCAAATCACAGATCCGCCCCAATCCTCAGACGATGTCGCCACATCCGAAGATGATAAACAGGAACCGCCTGTCAAGCAACAACGTCCGTCCTCACTTTTATCCAATGTAGATAAAATGTCGCCCGTCGATCCGTTAGAAGACAGCAAACTCGACGAAGCTAACAGATTCGAATTCGGCGAAGAGAACCCATTGAGCAACGAAGCGAATCTGCCGAAAATTGATCAAACCGCGGAAAAACAACTTACAAAGAAAGTGCCAGAAATTTCCGACGACACCAATGACGTAACGAAATCTAACGATTGCGATACAGTTTCGTCTAAATCCAATAAAAAGGATTTTCCTGTTAAAGTGCAACGACCGGATTCAATTTTGTCGAATGTAGATAAACTTTCACCCGTCGATTTGCCAGACGAAAGCGAAAGTACACAGAATGAGGCGAGAAATTCTACGGAGTTGAGCGACGAAATGATAGCGGATTCCTGAAAATTAATTTTAGAACACAATTCTTTCGTAACTTATTTGTGTGTAGTTATATAATATCGCAAAGTTCCAAGTAGAAGCCATTTGCGATAACAAAATAAAAACATTTCTATTCATTTCAGTTTGCATTGTTTTGTCAAGATGTTCACGCTATTGTGGGGAAACGCAATGAAGTTCTCCCGATGTCTGCTTCTACGTTCGAGTTTGTATAGTTCAATATTGTAAATTATATGTTGACAAGATATATACGTTATTGTGTAAAGTTACTTCGGAACATTTTTAAAATAAAGAACTTTCTTCGACGCAGTTCCAATAGGTTCGCTTCCCGATATCTCGCTTTTTGCCAACAATATTTTTTCTTAGAGATAAAGATCCAATTCTTTATACATCTTTTAAAATATCTAACAGCCAGTATTTTTTAAATTAAAATACTTCAAAGAGTACAGTAAGATAAATAAAATATGTTTTGCCTATATTTTTTCACATGTTATATAATTTGGTATATACGTACAAAATTTATTTGCTAATTGATACATACGGTTGTCTAACATTCTAATTTGAATAAGACGGCAACTCCTCACTTCTCATCACGTGACACTTTTTAGTTCAATGTTTTTGAAAGCAGAGTGCGCGCATCGTGGCGGTATTGACTTATCTTGTAAAGGAGAGAATACGAGCAATTATACTTTCTTCTTTACTTTTTGCGTCTGTGTGATTAGTATCAAGAAGAAAAAGAAAAAGATAATAGAAAAAAAAAAATAAATACAAAAGAAAAAGAGAAACAAGTGCAATGATAGGACAAACTGGACTAGTACAAGTTGTACTATACTCAAGTGCTGAACGATGTAGTACTTTTCTCATTTGAAAATATACGGTTGACACAGCTTGACGATCGTGCATCATAATACATAACAATTGTTATTTATATACTTCTTTCGTGTGACATTGTGCGTTCCTTGATCGTATAATTAGATAATAAAAGATAGTAGTATGATATAATAGTAAGAAAAATAGTAATAAGATATAGTATGTAGTTTTCAAGGATACATGACGGAGTTAACGTAACAAAATATACTTTTGAACACACAGCTATTTTTGTTCGAACCTCTTTAGCTTAATGTAAATTATCATAAATGTCTTGTTAAGAAGAGAAATATTCTATGTAAATTGTGTTATTTACATTGTACAAGTGAGATATAACAGTGATGCGGTGTGATATAACCTCAAAGCTATATATCTGTAATATGTAAATATTTGGTTCCTGTTTTTAGCGTATCGTGATCTACACGATATAACTTAAACATGTCCGGACAACAACATTCTTATTTATCTGGATTTCCCAATGTACAGCAGTCTGCCATGCGTACACCACAAACGTTTGGCGGACAAATGGTTCCTAATTTAATATCTCATTCAACTGCACTTCAGCAGGGACCGCAGCAAGGAAGTAAATATATTTCAAAATAGTTTTAGGATTGCTTATATTTTCATAAATATAATCTTGTATTGCATATAATTTTCTTGTTAGTAACATATAATAAAAAATACGTACGTGTACATATTGTGTGTGTGTGTGTATATATAGGCTAGAATGATATACAATCTGTCTTTATTAAGGCATCCATCCTGAGAATTGAGACTCTTGAAATTTCGAGAGCTTCGAATGTTTTTGTTTACTTTTGATACAAAGACTTGTAAAGGATGGTTCCGGGAATTACACGAGACTATTTCCTTCTTTCTTATTGAAATATAACACGAGCACGAAACATATAATACACTATTTTACCGTTATAAAGTACAAATTGTATTGAATTTGAGTAATTTATAAAGTGACAACACCACTATTCCGTCAGTTTGATGCTTGGAGGAGTTGGCTTAAGGAGATCCATTTATGCGGACAATGTTGTAAATAAAACGTTCACGAAACATCGGTATAAGAATGACATTAACATTCAAACCTGAAAAACATCTTCGAATATTAATATAATACACCGCGGAAGTACCAATATCACACAAATTAATATTTCTAATAAAATAATAATTAATACAAAGGAGATAAGAAGTTTTATAAGGGATAAAATAAAACCACGGAAATCAAGATAAATGTTTTTTTTTATTTCAGATATGGTGAGCTCTCCAGAATATATGAGTGTTGGTAATGTCGGTCCTAATGCGATGGTAATGCCCAACTCTCAACAAATCTTAGCACAACAACAACAACAACAGCATTCTATCACAATGCAACAACAGATGCAGCAGATGCAACAGCAACAGTTGCAACTGCAGCAGCAGCAACAAGCCGCGATGGTTCAACAGAATACTCAAAATAGCAATCAAGTCACAACACCACAGACTCCGGTCCCACCTACTCAGCCGCCACGGCAGCAGCAGCAAAATAAGGATTTGAACACTGCCAGTCTATGTAAATTTGGACAAGAGACAGTGCAAGAAATCGTCAGTCGTACTTTAGAACTCTTTCAAATTCTCAAAGCGATTACACCACCAAACGGTACTTTTTTTTATGGCTATGACAAAAGCATCTCAAATATCTTCGTGTTTTTGAATACGTTATTTATAAATTTAGGAACGGTGCAAGGAACAAAGGCTGCAAATGAGAAGAAGGATAAAGTCTACGATCAGTTAAGAACGATAAAACTGATGTTCGCACGATTGAGAATGATATATGAAAAATCCAATGAGAATTGCCAACTGCAAGGTATGGAATACACGCACATAGAAAGTTTAATTCCACTGAAGGAGGAATGGGACATGAAATCTGATGAGAAAAAAACTTCGGAAGCTTACAGACTTATTTTCGAAGAGAGGAAAGAACTTGTGGATGTAAGGAATAAAAAACAATGTACATTAAGAAGCGTAACACACATTTGCGAATTGCGTTGCAAATTCTAATAAACATTTCTTTTCATTTCAGCAAGTTACATCGAGAAATAGACACATTAAAGAAATAATTGATCACTTAAGACGTATTATATCGGAAATAAATACGATGTTACATATGCGTCGATCTTAGATCTCTATATTTCCACAAAAGTATGTTATTTACATGTAATTTCGAAGACACCTCTTTATTTTTTAACAATAAAATATAATTCGTTATTGTGAGCCTCAAGTGTTGTGATTCTATTTCTTAAGTAGTGTTTTCTTTTAAAACATCAACAACAATGTCGTCAATATCTAAGTAGATAATATCGCTGCTTCGAAGAATGGCTTGTGGAATTTTTCCCATTGGCGTTTCTAAACTTTTTACAAAAATCTCTGAACAATCCACGTCACAACCTTTGAATTCACCTGATACGTGCGTATTTTCGTGTAAATAAAATTTTGTTTGCTTACCTATTTGAATAAATAATATTTAAATATCAGTATATAGTGCAGTATAGTTGTTTAAAACCAATTTCATCATCTTCGATTTAATTTTATTGAAAATGTCAGAATCTCGCATTAAAAAAAAAAAAAACAAATGTTCCTTCTGCATTATTAAATTTCATTTCAAATTACGAATTGTGTAGCGCTTATACCTACAAACAAAAGGTTAAATTTTTTCTTACCAACAATGCCAGTAACAACACGTAGAAACCGTTCGCGCAAAAATGCCCGTGCTCGTTGCTTCTCCAGTGTTGCAACTTCTAAATCGGTCGTATCTATGTTTGAGATCACGTCAGTCTCTTGTTCAGTCATTTTTTAAAACAGAAACGATTCGAGTTCTTTGACTTCGACTGACACCACGAGACTCGACTTAACAATTACAACACGTGAGACATGCGCGCGCAACCAAACGATTACTCGCGCCATATTTGAATTCTCTCGGCTTGATGGTCGATAATACTTGTAAAAATTAAAAAAAAACTGTACCTTTTAAAACCAAGTTTTTAATTGTTGCATTGCAACAAAGTAAAAGTTAATACGTGCTCGGACAATATTTAAATGGAAACTGTACTAAAAGCATTTGTAAAATTGCTTCTTGTAATATGAAAGTTTTGAAAACCGGTCGAACAATAACAAAGTAATCTTAATTGGATGTCCTATCGATAGCCCACATTTCCTATGGAAAATATCTCAATTAGTGAAGAAGCTTATAGAGAATAGAGATAATGTAGATCACCGCGCACTTATGTCGCATACTTTTAACGATTAATCTAACAAACACACTTTCTCGAGACCAAACATGAGGGCGACCCGCACCTTATTTTTAATTTCGCTTTAGTGTCTACGTCGTGTCGCCTCATTTACGTTCCGATCACGACGCGGTAACGATGGGTTCCCACATTATTTTCTTAATAGCCGTCATCGTATATTGCAGCGGTACAGAGAGAGAATTTTATATAACAATTTACTGTGTGATACATCACGTATATATTTCAATACTCTGCAGCTTACCCGATTTCTTTCCCGATTTTGACGAATCTTCTTGTGTTGCAGAGATACACAGTAACGCTCTTCCGACTTCCGTCGCCAAACCCGAAGACACCGTTCTCGCGGAGACACGCGACAGTCAGGTAACCGAAAAGAGATTTTTGTGGGAAAATCTCGATCCGTCATCGCGACGCCAACCGATAAAAAAACCTACGAAGATAGAAGAATCGAACAGTCCGAATAACGCGAGCGGTGAAATGCGCTCGAGAAAGTCACGATTTCTGAACAGTCTGGCCTTCCTGGCTGGTCTCAGCTTCGGAGGACTGGCCACCGCGGCATCGTCCACCGTGAAATCCATCGCCAAGCTTCCGTCTCAAGCGTCTTTGAGTTTGAATCTAAACGACGCCAAAACCTCGCCTTACATCGCCGCTTATTACAGTCCCGTGCTACCTTATCCCTTTATCTATCCCAGTTCTTTTAAAATCGTGCCGGTGATCGATCCCACGAGGCCCCAAGCGAATTTGCCCAACGATCTAACGGCGCAAGTGATCAGTGTATTCGATCAACAGCCGAACGACCTCGCCGGGAGCAATGAGGACTACGCGAATGAGGGAAAAGAACCCGAAAACAGAGCCGACGTTATATCGCAAGCTGAAGCCGATCGGAACGCGGAAGAGAAGGTAAGGATTTAATAGATCTCGCGCGCGCGCTGCGGTGAGCAAATAGAAATCAGAGCAGAAAGCCACGCGACGTTTTATCTCGACGCGCATCTCTCGCTCGGCGATGAGATGCGCGTGCTTTCTCAAAAATCGTCGACATCGACATTTTATTACTCGTGCGCCGATCGAGTCAATTGCACAAATACGAAAAAATAACGAAAATATATAACGGTTAATAAAATACATCAACTATAAATAGACAACGCGTCTTTTGTGTCGAGTGAGTTTATTTGTGTTCATCAATGCCGAGAACATTATCGCGAATGCTCGGACAATAACGTAACTACTTGCGAGACAGCTGTTTTCAAGATAACCGCAAGGCCGCGCGCGCAAGAATCGACGTTAGACGTGTCTGTTCCGTGTATTTATCTGGACCTGTAACGATATTACGAACCTAACTCGTGACAAGATAAATGCGCGTACACGTCGAGAAATATTATTTCATATCTATTCGATCTTTTGATTTATGTTACACTTTTATCGCGTTTATTTCATCAATGCAAGTTGCGTTTTACTTTTTTTCTCAACTTTCATTAGAAAGCGTTCTCCTGATATGTTATTTTGTAAAATCTAATGTTTTATTAAAATCTCTCAAACAGACGATGATACGCGGCTGCAAAGGGAGCCAACGGAAATATGACAGCTCCTCCAAAGGATCGAGCAGAGAACGTGAGAATTTTCACGTGGACGCGGACAGCTCGCGAGCGCTTTTCAATTTTAAAGTCAAGGCGAACATGACCGACGGCAATGCGAATCAGACCGCAAACACAACTACGCCTGCGACAACAAATCTGGTTGGAAACAACTCGCAAAATGTGACCTATTATCCTCCTTACTTTCCTTTCCCGGGATATTTCGGCGGTTATCCGCAAAACGTAAACCACGTGGATCTCACAACGAATCCGAGCGCGTATCACTACGGTTACGACCAGATCAATTATAACCCGTCTCACGAGCAGACTCATTTTTATCACGACGACAGATACAATGTTCATTCATCAAGTTCGCACTTGCCCGGACCGTACTCGTTCGGTCAGACGAACGAATACGTAGACGCGAACTTCGACCGATTGTATCACTCGGAATATCAGTCGCCGACGTATAGCGACGGTTTCCAACCCGTAAAATAAGTTTATCTATCATTTTCATACAAGAAAAAAAAATTAATTCCATTAAATTTTATCGAATACTGCAAAATAGGTCGTGTCTGACGATTCTCTTACCAAGAACCCTTTTGTTGCTCTGTTCAATTATATTAACATCCACACAAGAAACGGTTTAGAATTAATTAATTTCAATGTAAAGGTTGGGGGGATGTGTGTGCGTGTTTACATTTTTATAAGATTGTAATTCTTATTATGTATATTGCTTATATGTTTTTTGAAGTTTCTTATAAATACACGAATGTTTTTATAATTTTCTTATAAATACACGAATGTTTTATAATTTTGTTGTCTCATATTCATTGTCTGTCACATTTGATGCAGCGATTGCGATTCTGTAGTAACGTTACAAATGACACACCTGTAAAAGGCACACATTGCCCATCACATTACGAGAGACTGTCATTTCTCGCACGCGCGGAACATAATGGCGCGATGTTAATTTTTCATCAAGGGCACTAGCGCCCTTGATGACACAAGTCCCGTACAACACGTACGCGAAGAGACGTTCACTTACGTATGTACGTAATCTGCGTGGTGACTTGTTTGGACAATTGCTCGTGGAAGTGACACAGTTGTTCAGGACTGATTTGCGCACGAGCGATCAATACACGTATACATACATAAAAAAGAAATGAAATAATTTCGCTAATAGCATTCTCGAAAATTGCCGCGTTGATCGGCAATTTCTCATTAAGTGGAGGACCGACGACACGGCAATCGGAAATAAACGTCGGATAATAAATAAATGACTGTTCCGTCAGACTCTCTCCTTCTCTCTCTCTCGGCCAATTGGAACGTCGTCGCTTGCTCGCAAGGAAGAAACCTGTTTTATTTTCGGACGAGTTTGGAGGGCTGAGCTCCTCGTCTATTTCGAGAAGGCCGCCACTGCTGCGCTGGTATTGTATCTCTAGAGACTCGCCGGGTACTTTACAGCTTTTGCGAGTAATTTTTCTCAGAGAGCGGAGTTTTGCAAAAATATAAATCACCCCGGCGCTATCGAATCGCCGTGCTAACTGCGTGCGGAGTAGTTCCGCGAGTCAACGTAAATAAAAAGAATCCTCGCCGCGATCTGTACAAAACACCGACATTGTTTTTTTTTTTTCAAAATGTGCGAATGTTACTCGGAAAAATGACATGTAACAGTTGTAAATGTTAATTTATTGTTACATCGGAATAAACCCCCGCGCGCTCTAATAAATTACAAAAATAAACGAGTCGAATGAGACAGGCAAAAAAAAAATATCTATGTGAGCGTATTTTGTAGAGAAAAATCGAGAAGGGAGCGCACACTAATGCAATATGTAAATGCACGTACCCGTATATATTTACGTGTTGGCAATCATCGTTACTTTCGCTCTTTTTGCGCACAAACCTACGTAGTTCGTACGATTTCTTCGATAAGTCGCGCGCGCGGTAACCTTCGCGCGTCGACGAGTATATTCGCAAAACCGCGCTTTTACGAGCTTTAAGTGACCGAGTCAAAATCGCGAAACTCTGACACACACAACGCGCGATTACAGTAATTTTTCTCGATCGTTACACTCTCGTCGTGACGCGCGTGTGCATACGATACGCGAAACGGAACGTTGTCGTCGTGAGTCGTTCACGCGCGAATATGTGGGTGAGACCGATACGATAGGCGGCATTGCGTGCGTGATTGTGCAATAAACACGAGATAGGGAAATGATCGACTTCCTTCGCGGAAGTGTTGAGTTTTCTTTAAAAACGATGACGCCTATCGTTTGCCACGTGGCCGAGCGCGATTTAATGTCCGCATTTCTCCCGGACACACGTCGTAAATAATACAGTTTCGGAGCACATGGCTCTCTCGCGCTCGTACGCGCTCACGACAACGATATCTGCAACGTGTTTTCAACCGAATTACCGCACCAGGTAGGTAATTGAACAAGTCTGTGTTTGCCAGTTGACGCCGCCGTCACGTGATGGCCTTGTAATGCGAGTTTATTCATTGAAATCTGTTTTTTTTTTTTTTTTGTATATACGTCATTCTATAGACTAATTTTCGTGTGTGCGTGTGTGTGTTCCTGTACAGAACATAATATTTACAAAATATTGTTTTCAGTACACATTCAGGTTTAATTGCGTTTTCGGGGTCGAGAACGTATGTTCAAAAATCATGTGGAAGTGATTTCGGACGGGACGACGAAGGTGAATGAGACGTTTGGTGTTATTTTAAAGACCGGGGATCCGCCGATTGATCGCGCCATGTATCTACGAAATCAGACTAGATCGAGTCTCTTTAAATCTAAATATATACCGGGTGTCAGAGTTGAACGCCCTGGGATTTCCGGTCCTTGGCGTGCGCACTTCGCTTTTCCCCCCTTCCCGATCTTTTTTATTTTTTCGTGCTGGCACTTATACGCGTCTCCAGTATCCCCTTCCACCCTCTGCTGCGGGCGACCTCGTTTTTTTTTTTTTTTTTTTTTTTCAACGCGAAACCCAATAGCCCTGTATCCTCTAGGACACTCCAGGACTATTTCCTGCGAGGTTGCGTCGGCCGAGCCGGATGAGAAACCGCAAAATGTAAAGTTCCGTGCACAGTGCCCCGTAGCGACACTCGGAAGGAGTGTCACTATATACGTGTGCATTCAGACTTCTTTTTTTCACACGGCAACGAGCTATTGACTGATTAAGATTTTACTCTGCGTGTAATACATCCAATATCGTTGTCTCATAATATTTACATACATATATTTTGTTTTCACCGCAAAAGAATTTTTTATACAGTGGAAAAACCTGAAAGTTTTTACTGAATGGAATATAATTGGAATATAACTTAGACATTTCTTTTTCTCAAAAAAATGTAAAATTAAAAGTCTCATAAATACACACACAGAGATTTTACAACTTCTAAAAAAATAATTCTCTCTCGTAAAATTTAAAGAGACAACTCTTTTCAAGATTGTCGTCGGGACAGTTTTGTCGACGTCGAAATCAAATATTCTTCGAGATTTGTTTCTTCTTCGGAAGGGAAGCACCTACTCTACACTCGTCGCGGAACATGCGCGCCAATAAAATATCGCCCGAGTCGTACGCACGTGCGTCCACACACAGAAGCGAAACGGTTCGTTCGATGTGGTAAATGCACCACGGTCGGGTAAGAACCCTGGTTTTCATACAGGGGACGACAGAGGAGAGACAGCTGTGGGGCAGCTGGCAGCGCGTGCCACGAACCTATGGGGTCTCTCGTTCGAGCGACGACGATGATATCCTATATGCCATCGCGCACGTAACTAACGGCAGGTTTTCGAACACAATGCGACGTTCCCGACCGTCGTCTATTTCCACGACATCAAAAGAAACGTAGCCGGACAAGTACGAATTATCGCTCGCCTGGTTACTTGCGCCGCCGGGAACTCGTGCAATAAAATTGTTTACGACTAGTCTACGATAGTAATTTCTTTGCGCAATGCCTAGAACAAGTATCGACGAGAATGTCTTATGAATTTTCATAGAGATATTAACATAACTCTTTTTCATATAACTTTTCTTGTTAATGTAATTTCGATTGACGTGATCTCACACTGACGTCTATTTGTTTTTTTTTGCATCAACAAAATTTTATGAGGAAAATATATTTATTATAAATTAACGCAATATAATATATTTAACAGATTTTGTGTTTTAAGCATACAATGATCATAACAAAAGTATTGTTTAACGTGATGAGTTCAATTAAAAAATTCTCAGTGATGTAATTTTGACAAAACAATACAACAAATGTCCCAAATACAGAAGTCCTTTGTATGTTTTACGATTCAAGATAAAAATTCGCTTTCGGTGTACTTTGCGACATGTAAGGCATGTGCGGAAAGGTGGGTTTTCTTCGCGAGGTTTTCACCGGCTCGCGCAAGAAAAAGGATCAGCGAGTTCAAAGCTTTCGGGGGAGCGTTTCAAGCGAACATCTGCCGTCCGTCGTCTGCAACGATAATTCGAACAGCTGATGCTCCTCCGCGAACCGCCTTGCCTGGTGAATCCTGCTAGAGGATGGTTCGCTTTGTTGTCCATTTGTAGGAGAACTTCTTGCAGGACAAAGAAAAGATTTATTTTGGTTTCTTTGCCACGTAACAAAAAATCTGTTCGATTATTTTCATAATAATTGATAAAGAAATTTAAATGTATGGTTTATCTGTTGTGAGATATTTTTTAGAAAAAATATAATAATATAAAAAAAAAGGTTTTAACGTTTTTTACACGTGTGTGTGTTTTTACCTTTTTTTATACGTATAATACCAATTGTTTTTCGGTGACAACTAATGTGTAATACAGTGTCGCGCGTGTGATCTAGTAAATTACTAGAAGTTTCACCAATTGGCACACAATAGTTTCTAGTATGCGTAGAACTGTGTAAACGCGGCGACCTTTGTTGAAAACAGTCTGTCTCTTTAGGTATTCTCGTAATGATTTGACACTTCGTTCGGCAGAACAGAAATTGCAATAAGATTCAAAATCGTACGTTCGATCAGTCAGAAACGGAAAACGCATAGATGTTGCAAATATAATTTTATTACAATTACATAAATAAATCGTCCAATTTTTAATAGAGAAAGAAAATTTATGAAAGAAGAGAACTCGCGTGATTAATTTAGAGTCCTTATCGTACGAACCGCACACACACATGTCCGGGGACAATCGATCAAGTCCGGCAACAAGTCATTACTCCGTATCTCTTGAGAAAGCATCTCTCGCCGTGGAACAACCAGCGCGTCAAAACATCGATCGATCCCACTTTTGAATTTCAGTTCTGGCGGTTTCCCAAGCGCGCTGCGCATGCGCTACCATCAACGTTGATGGTCCGCCAATCCGGGAACTTCGTAGCGAACCAGCTGGCGAACTGGTGCGCCGCAACCAGGGGACTCGAACGTAGTTCAACAAGCAGGTTCGGTGCCTCGGCACGACGAGTCCCCATTGGCACTCGCACGTGGATCGTCGTCAGCGGTGGTTTCGCGCGCGCGTTACGGTCCTCACAGCAGAGTCACCGTTCACGCCGGGTGGCCTTTTCCAACGTAGTCGCATAGAAACCACCCTTAATGTGTACACGTTTTTATTTTTCAAATCAATTGTAACCGTTTTTCCAGAAAGTGCCGGTCTTGTCGTGAGAAACTATCTTGAGAGATTTTTAGTTTTTTTTTGGTGCAATTCTTTTGGTGTACTAATTGGGATTACATCACAATCAATAGTGCAACGTCGGAAAAAAACACAGGACGAAACAAAGATAATTCAGGTGAATAAAAAGTAGAAATCGTTAATTAGTGTTGAAACGTCTTTGTTTTATATAGAATAAACGGAATTTTGTCTGAGATGTTCCATTATTATTAATTATACAGATACCTGACCGCTATTGTGTTCTATCGATATGAAACTAGAAATTTATTACTTTAATATTGAATGTGATATTGAACCACATTTTTTCTTTAGCCCTCAGAAGTGATTATTCTTCAAGTGACTATTCACGTTCCACTTTTCTTCGATCGGTCTATTTTCGATCAACGTTCCGTCTGCCGTTATTTCTTTTGAAAATAGCTCGCTTATATATGTAATGAATGTGTTCGCGATGTGTGTGTGTATATATATATATATATATATATATATATATATGTAATGTATATATATGGTATCTTGCAATTATATGTACATATAGTTGCAAGATAACTCGTAAAACAGTTATCGGTTCGTGCGCCGGTATACGGTCATTTTTAATGCATACATCCTGTATATAAATGTGTTATTGTCTCCCGTATATAAATGTATGAATTTTGGAAAAGCTCAATTAGAAAACATTGATAGCATTGTTATTTAATTGCTATCTTAATTGCTCGTTACGGCATATCGCTTGAAACTTTGGGTTCATAGTTTCGTGAAATTACACAAAATATACAATATGTTAGAATTATCATTATTTCATCATCTTCGCTCTAACTTGCTGAGTCATTTTGCTTCCTTTTTGTCCTTTAAGCTCGGTTCATGTAAATCGTAAGTAAATACAAGTTTTCTCGCAAGAATTTGACTGTTCACATTGGCAGAAGTTGGACCAAACTAGGATTCTACCAATACGTGATTTTCGAAATGCAAAGTGCTTGTGTAAACCGGACTTTGACTATAGAGAAAAACGTGAATAGATTCCATTGGTCCTTCGACACGAAACTAATATTCCGAAAATCCTGCGTCGTATCGCGACAGGATCCTAGAGGTTTTTTTTCTTTTTTTTTGTACTGGCGCACAAGACCGATCACTTTTTTACGACTACCTTGCAGTACTGTAGATGTATAGATGTATGCACATGTATATATATATATATATATATATATATATAAGCTGGCTATTTTATTATTATCATTATTATTATTAGTATTATTATTATTTTCAAAAGAACCGATATTTCCGGTGGAATTATGAAGTGAGGAACGAACAAAACAGGATCGTGCTTCTCTCGAACGTGCAAAATTTATGTACAGCCTGTGGCACAATTACGAGACATCGCAGACTTCTTGAAATGCTCCAAACCAATTTGAGAAAAACAAAATATGCAAAAATGAACATTCGCAAATTTCAATAAGCTAATGCAAATGTGTTTTTATTATACAAAATACAATACTAAGAAAATTGCAGTGCGGTTTTATCTTGCTTTTTAATCGTCACGGGTGATTTCCAAGTGTCACACGTGCAACGCGCAAACGATATATCGATCTCAATCCATTTAAACGACTACACCACGACGAGATAATAATGATCGCGTATGCGGTCACTTTATCCTTGGAAAGTGCATGAAGAGTTTCCGATTATGACGGAAAGGGAAGAGAAAAGGAAAAACACTGTCACTGTTTCGCACGTTTACCCCTGTAATATTAGCGACATCGAGATGCAACCGCGATAAAGTTGGATGCACCACGTCGCGCGCGGACGACGCTTTATAGCGTGCGCTTTCCTGGATCCCCGCTCGTCCGATATGCGATCTATACGATCGGCCGGCACGAAACGGCCGGCGGCGTCTCGACTGAGAAATCCGATTTGTGTGCAACGGACGTGAGCATTCAGCATGCGTGTGGAACCGCGTGGCGCGCAAATTTGCGCGCGCAGGAAATTCTGTTTATGCGAATCCGGAGATGGCGCGTGGCCATCTTGCACACAGTCCGTAAAAACCGTCTGCTTCTTCTCTCAGCTGTCCTTTCCTCTTACCTCCCTGTCCTCTTCCCCGTTCAACGGCCTGATCGTGTCGACGGCGACAAAGGGCCGTCACGACGACCGGGGCACGTGGTTCTTCGATGTTTATTAATAAACCTCGAGACGGTTGGCTGACGATTTTGTCGAGCCAGAGCGTTTAGTAACGGGCGCAGGTGATAAGCGCTCCTTGAAAGACTACTCGGAATGGTAAGGTAATTGTTCCAATAAAACTCTGAATATACTTATTAAAGATTATACACTTATTGAACGAAATATTTATATGTGTAAAAATCTAGGAGCTAAAGTAAAACCTAAAATATTTGATTATGTGTAAAAATCTAGGAGCTAAAGTAAAACCTAAAATATTTGAAAATATCTTAAAAAATATTTAAAAGAAATTTGAAAAATTTTTACGTTTAATATTTGCATATCTATAATAATTATTTATTGAACAAATATTGATCATTGAAAGTCTTTGATTATTGGAACAGTTATCTTATTCGTGGTCCGTGGACGATGATAGAGATATTCTTTTCCTTGTTTTTTTTTCTCCCTCTCTCTCTCTTTCTCTCTCTCTCTCTCTCTCTCTCTCTCTCTCTCATTACGTGTATCCATGTGACATAGTAAATTAAACGTAATGATCACGCAGAATCGTGGAAAGTTATAAAGTCTTCAAGATTTTAGATAGGAATATAAAGGTCAAGATTTGCAAGATTTGAAAGAGTTGTGCATAATTTATATTCATGTTTTAAAAAACACGATGATGTAAGACTTCTGAAAACACTTTAAATAGAAATAAAAAAAAAAAAAAAAAAAAAAGTATAGAGAGAGAGAGAGAGAGAGAGAGAGAGAGTTCGATCGTTCGCTTCTCTCGAGAAGCCGCGCGGAAGAAACTTCGCGCAAGTTTACACAGGAACGTGGAAGCTATTTGCTCCGCGAAAGTTTGCTACAATTTTTCTATTCGATGCCGTATCTCGGAAAGTAACGGGATAATCCAGCTGAGAGATCGAGTTATGCTAATGTTCTCTTTCGGCTGTTTACTAACTTTCGACGATTTTTATGAATTACCACATAAGACTGATATTGCAAGATGGAATTAATATTCTATGTAGAAAGAGATTTTGGGATTTTCAGAGTCGTCGCGATTCAAAAAATAAAAAATGTATGTCTTGGCTCGTTTTGTCGAATTATGTGCTCGATGTTCTCTCGGCAGTTTACTCATTTTCGTGAATCGTTTTATACAACAGTTGCAAAACAATTGATATTCCGCGTACGTAAACATTCTTCTAGACGAAGAATTTTTAGATGTTCAGTCGTTGTAACTAAGAAGAATTGACAATATACTTGGCTTGTTTTATAACGAGAGAGAAAGAGAGAGAGAGAGATTGATTACTGAGAATGAATGAAATCCGATATCTTGCGCTATATGCAACAAGCTCGCGTTAGCCGAGATGTTTACATATGACATTTGCATCGCAAAATATTTTGTAAGAATACATATAGCACAATTGCGGTTTCTGGCTATCTCTTGTCACAGTCGTTAATTTCTCTAATAGCACATAACAGAAGAAAAGTGTTTCTTGCTCAAGAGATTCTGTTGCGGCGATTCTTTAACAATGTATTATTTTCTCAAGTCGGTATCTCTCTCTCTCTCTGTCTCTGATATAGAAAAAGAAAAAAAAACAAGCCACGTAATTTTCACGCTATCGACTGACAAGTAGCGCATAACGCTCTTCGAACGCGAACCGCGTACACATACCGCCAATGCCAACGTATAACTTTCAGCAGACGTACACGCTTATTGTCAATCGTGCTTCAACAAGTGTTTCTGCACGAGATGCAAACAATTTGATAATGACGTTATCGGCCAAGTGGCGGGGTTTGTCGTGTGCGATCGTACGCTTGTCGTGGCGAATTTTTCGCGGAAAGACGCGACAACGTGTTAACGCGTTAATTAACTCGCGGAAGAAAGAAATTTAATACACAAAGCTTCGAATCGATAATCGTTGCCGCGTCGTTCGCGTGTGAAATTTTCACTCTTGAGAATTTTCAAGAAACAGAATTTTTTGTCTCAATAAAAAGAAACTAAAACAATCTCGTTAATATAACAATTGAAAAGAGTGCGAAGACATATCTTCGGCTTGTTTCGCATCTCTCACTAGCGCACCAGCAATTTAACTCGCGTGTTACACCCAACATCTTTTCTCGAAAACCTGACGAAAGCCATACGCGTCCGAGTATATATGTATATATATATATATATATATATATATATGTACATATTTTATGTTTTTCGAAAGTCTCTCTGGACCTCCGCGACTTTGGCCGAGGAGATATTTTCGTGACTTTCGCGCGAAGCGCATGGCAATCAGCCAGTGCTGAACGCACACGCCGGATGTGCACGATCGAAATCCGATGACGACAATAATTTCGACGAGAACTTTGTCCCTTAAGGGCAGACAAGGGCGACCGAGGAATACACGCGCGTGCGTACGTTCTTCCCCGCGCACCGCGGGGTGTCTACGCACTTCACGTGTGAGCTCTTAAGCCAGTGCCTCTCAAACGTGGAGATTTATGGATTTTATTCCCTTAATGTCTCGCGAAATGATTGTCTAACAAGATACATTTGTTTTTTTTTTACAAATTATTGCCATTCTGATTCTAAAAGCGAATTGAATTTACTACCGCGCGTTGAACGAACACGCTTCTAGATAAACAATGTTTCGCGATTAGCGCGAGTACAGGTCGAAAGAGTTCATCGAAATTTTCGCGATCGAGGAGAGAGAATCCCGATTGTGCCTCCGCCGCGCGCCGTATGCTTCCACCGGCTTTACCAGCCAGCCGGTATGCGCGGCCATTGTTTCTACCCTCCGCCGGGCCTCTTATTACGCGAAGGGTTGAAACCGCTTCTGCCGGCATCAATATTGGCCGACACTGCACTTTCACCGTGGCAAACGTTTAGAACAAATACGGCAAAATGAGAGGTAGCAAGTTCGATCAATTCGTGCATGGTTTGACTTACTGAAAAATGTCTGCTTCAAGTTTGCGGGAAACGCGGGAAAAGTAGTAGTCAGAAATTCACACTTCACATCAGCACTTTTCACTTTTGACAAATTGTTGGAACAATTTTACTTTGGAGACACTCACACACACACATACACACACACACGTAAAGTTGTCCTTGGGAGAAAACGCTCGATAACGACGTTGCTCGATACAAACGTGATTTGGTCTACGAAATATTTTATTTATTTATTTACATTGGAGAATAACCTTCTAGACATAAAAATAAGAAACGAATATTTAAGAAGACTTTGAAGAAAAAATTGTTTCTCGATGTTTGTGGATGCCTGAGGTTTTTGACCATGTGAAGTATATAGGAGCTAGAATTTTATCTAGGCTAGAATACAAGATAGCAAAGGAAGTGAGGACGATGCGCGTGTGTGTGCGTAGCAACACACAACAATCTGACCATATAGCGCGCTGCACCGGTTTTCTGTTGCAGCTGCCCGGTTTTAGGGGATCTCTCGAACAGGAATAAGGAACGGTTGTGCCGCCTAAGTACTAGTAGGAGAGAGTGGGGAGGAAAAGGGACGACGAGGAGAGTAGGCGGGGGTTGTTGCAAAGGGGTCCTTCTCTGGTAGGGCCCCTGGCAGTACACAATGCGCCTGAGTAAGAAACAGAGAATTCAGAGACGGCGAGGCAAAGAGAGGGGAGAGAAAGAAGGGCCCTCTCTCTCTCTCTCTCTCTCTCTTTCACCATCGGCACCGAGCAAGTTATAGACTTGAAAGACGCGACGCACACTAAAATATGCCCTACTACCTGACGGTCTTTCGACCGTTTTCGTTCTCTTCACTTCACAAATCTGGTTCCTTTTTTAAAAAGAAGTAAGAGAGAGAGAGATATATATATATATAGACAGAGGTCAGGGTTCCATCTCGTTTTCTTCTTCCTCAGTGTGGAATAAACCACTTACTTTGTGTTGTACTATCGGACGCGTCGACGAACATCGAAGCAGAATTTTTCCGTCGGCATATGAAGTCGATTTTCTACACGAAAGATAGTTTTTTTTTCTTTTTTAATCTGTTCCTTTGTGCTCAAAGAGAGTTATCAATTCGTGCGACGGTATGGAAAGAGAAAAGGTAGACAAAAATAAGACGTACATCGAGCGAAACTGGAAGACTTGATCGTCCCTCGTTCGCTCTTGCGACGCGTACGCAACTACAGGAAGCCGCAGACTGTACATCCGCGCGTGCGTGCCACGTTGCATCATCGTATCGCACGGTATTTTTTTCCAGATATTTAATGCATTGCATTATTTATTTTCATCGATGTGTTATTTTAATGTTGATTTTATCGCGAAACTCGCGATCTCTCGCACATGCAAGAGAACAATTATTTCGAACGCGTTGCGTCTTACACCCCCGATTTCTGTATTTGCTGCAACTAACTTGCTCCTACAAATACATCGAATCTCGGTTATTTGAAGAGAAATCATACGTTGCCGTGAAAAGTAATTTCTTTCTCGAGAAAATCTCTTTAATACCGCGTATATATTTCTCGAATCTAATTGATTAGATATGAATCGGTTGCTTGTTAGTTGCATTCAGAACTCGAAATGGAAGTTAATGTGATTTCACATTTGGCTGTACAATGCGTATTTTCTCAAGTTCTGCTTAGCGCCCAAGTGGCACCGTCTGCCTTTTGTACAAGGATATCCGTGTGTGTCTATTTCACTCAATTACGATTCCCTTTCACTGACTAGCGCGAGCGAGCTGCGCGCTTAACAAAATTCCTCAGCGGTATCATCTTTCGTTGTTTTTCCCTCGTTGAGAGGATCGACATTGTGGCATCGCCGATGCGACACACTCAACCAAACGCATCGTTACAGCGCGCTCGATTTGCTTACGCGCGCTAAAATGGCAATTGTCACGAAATTCACACGCACGCACGCACGCACGCACACACACACACACACACACCTACGCGAGGAGAAAGTGCGGGTAGGTCTTCAACCCTCGCGAGGGTTGAGGATCTGATTTTTTCAACGCAACTTTCTAAATCGCACACGTGCGACCCCTTTAATTAGAAGACGTAGCTGAGTTAGACAGCGACGCGGTATACAAATTAATTCTTCCGTAACAAACATGCCGCGAGAGCACAATGTAGACCGTCATTAATGACTGTACTCGATTTCAGCGAAGCTTTTTAATACGTTGTGTGACGTAATTTGACATTTACACGTTCCTCACGCTGTTCTCGCGAGGATGTAAATGTTAATAAGTTTGGACAATGAGAAAAAAAACGTGCTAGGAGTGCTTACCACTCTATTTCACGTAAACGAAATGAAAGAAAATCCTCTCCGAGTGTGCGTACTTCAATCATCGTTTTCGCGTAGGAGAAAGAAACACCGTTTAAATCTGGCGTAAAGACAAAAATATATACGTATCGATTTCATTCAAAATATTTTCTTCTCTTTAAAACGAGCACACGTATCACGTGTGAAAGTTTTATAAGGAAGCTTTACGCTTGCGGACAGCAGTCAGTTTTTGTTCTCAGTAACAACGTAATTAAGATTTCACAATGGGAACACTTGGAACTTCGTGTTTGGAGTTTATTTTAAGTCGTCGTTCTATATTTTTCTTGTAAAAATAAAATATATTTTTCGTGCAAAAATAAAATACAATTTCTTCGGAAATTGCAATTCAATTAGAGAACGTGACGGCAACTCCGATGGTTTCTTTAAATCACACAGACTCTCCTCTATTTTTCGTATCTACTTTGATTTCTGTAAATTTGTCTTTTTGGTTGGTTTTAATTGTAAAATTTTTCTCTGATTTTTCTCACAGAATAGACGGTTTAAATGCTGGACGGCTCGAGGTGTAATTAACGTTGATCGAGTATCAAAGAAAGTGTCAAGATTGAGCAAGTCGTTCTTCCGTCCGGCGGTGAACTCGCCAAATTTTGGAGGATGTTGATGCCGGGTGCGGCGGGTCTCGGGACGGTGGGCGCCGTGGGTGCGATGAGTCCCCCAGCGCCTGAAGAGTTGGTGCAAGGACTGGGAGCCTTGGCCGGAACGACGCCGCAGCAAAAAGACACGACATGGACGAAGCTCTTTGTCGGCGGTTTGCCGTATCACACGACCGATAAGAGTCTTCGGGAACACTTCAACGTTTACGGTGATATCGAGGAGGCAGTCGTAATTACAGATCGGCAGACTGGCAAAAGTCGAGGTTACGGCTTTGTAAGTAATTGCAACTGATTAAACAATTACATTTTCCGTATCGTTTTAAAAAAATCTTCGATCAAAACCTATGACTACAGTACTACTTTGTCGTACTTTTCATCTAAAATATATGAGAAATAAATGAAGTTTTCCTGAATGTAGAAAAACAAATATACAAAATATATTTAAGAAGAAACGCGCACTTTATGTAGTTTTGACGGAAGGAAATTGATTTTTATCTACGCAGGTGATTATGGGGGACAGACCTGCTGCGGAAAGAGCATGCAAAGACCCAAATCCAATCATCGACGGACGCAAAGCGAACGTTAATCTGGCCATTCTCGGAGCTAAACCCCGGGGTAATTTACAAACAAGTAAGTCTTAATTGTTAATTGTTTTTTTAGATCAAAAAGAAAAGATAGATCTAACTACAGAAATGGATGTTATGTAAGTGAATGGCGATCGATATTAAGATACCGAGGTTTTAATAAAAGCGTTCGATTTTTGCTTCGTTCGTGCACTTCGATTGCACATCTATCGAGGTTAAAGATGAACGAGAGAAACGGATTAAAGAGTCGTCCGAAAAATCGTCAGCACCCTACATCTTAAAATATCGCACTTTTCTCATCGTTTATTTGATCATTACACGCGAGAGTTATAAATTCGAGCGTCTTCTAAACGCGAGATTAAGAATCACGATTACGTTAATTTCGCCTACTGCGCTTTCCGTTTTATTTTCATAAGTTTCGTAGTGTTCGCGGCGTCATAGCTGGTCACGGGTTTTACGTTGTTGACACACTGCCAGATACCTAAAAACTCATTCGTCGCAATAATGCAATGCTCGTGTAATTTTGAAAGAGCGACACGTAGAATAACAAGTTTTGCCATGTCATTTGGAGACACGTTTTTATCGACAAATATATTCTCTCTTGATAAAAAAAAAACGTTGAATAAAGTCGATATATCAGACTATCGTTTGCTTGAATATTTTAATGACAAGTGCTACTCATTTTTATTACCAGTCTATATGCTGATCATTATTCACCATTCATCACTATTCATCTATACTGATTGATTTGTGTTTGCTTCGCGTAGCAAAGTCTGCTATTAAATGCAGTTTTAACAGTTTGCGGTGTCAGAGATATCGATAAAAATAATAGCGCGCGTTACAATTGTTTTTTACATCAAAAAAAAACCTTTACACATAAATATGCACGTGAGATAGAACGACTATCAGCCAAAAAGTAAAGCGTTTCCTGAGTCAAACGTGGCTCTCAGTGGCTTTCGGGCCAACATAGCTTGGAGATTCGAGACCTGTGCTAAAATTGCCGGCCAAAAGTGCCGCACTCGACTAGCTTTCCTTTTGTTTAAGCAGGAATTGTTTTCAATTTAATACCAAACAAGACGAGAAAGAAAAGAAAAAAGAGAGAGAGAGAGAAATAGAATTGTGTTTCTTTTTATAACAAAAAAAGATTTTACAATAAAACAAGAGTTCAAATTTCACGTGCGCATATTTTAATGCGTAATTCAAAAGCAAAACTTAAACGGTCAATATAATATACACGGATGTAATATCAACATACTACTAGGAATATTATTGTTTTTTTTTTGTACGTATGTACATCGCGTGGTGTAAAAATAAAACATATTCTCGATAGGGCAAACCTGATACATTTGGTTGCGTGGCTATTTCAAGTTTATTGCGCGCCGTAATGCATTTTCAGATAGCGAGCATGCCATCGGTACATCAGTTCGTTACGTATGCGCATTCTTTGTTTCTATTCACATGTGTGCCCTTTGACATCGCTGCGCGCGGCTACGTGAAAATGTAACGTAATAATTATTAAACGATCGTCTCGTAATGGTCGAGTAGGAATTGTAACCAGTACGAATGTTTGCGTATCGATCGATCGCGAGTTCTTTCTAGCCAGCTATTTGCTCATTAACGAAACAAAACAGAAATTATCACGATGAGAAATGTGCGAATTTTCGGTTATTTCTTCGAGAGAAAAAGACAGATGACACACTTGCTATTTTCGTAATGTTAATTTCGTATTACACCGTGTATATTGATTCTGCAGAATTTAACTGAAACTCTGACGTTATATTGATTCATAGTAATAATGAATAAAATATTGTACTAAAAGATGTAACACGTGACACAGATTTCTAACTGAAAAATTATGAATTATTCGAACCGCATTGGTTTGTTATCGTTTAAATTGATCTCGATAAATATTTCACGCGCAATTGGATGTACAATGACTTTTCGCTATTTTGCATAATACAATAAAGTAGTAGTTCTCTTTTCTCTCGCTTTCGTCTATTATAAGAACAAAATTCCCAACTTATCGCATACGTTCTTCATAAATGTTATCTCTCTGATTTACGTTTACAGATAAAATAGATTTAGATACAAGATACTATATCTACTTCAAGATAATTGAAATTTTTTTTTAGCAATAAAGATAACAAAAATAAAAAAGATGAGCGTGTGTAAAATTTATGCTTGATGATTTTAGCATTCCCGTTCACTGCAGGCATCCGGGCTGGTTATCCAGCGGTGCTTCCTGGACAATATGGGTGAGTCTACATTTATGTGCTTTGTCACGGGATATTAAGATACATGTCGTAACTGTAGTTAGTTCAAGAAAACTGACCTACACGTCAGGAAGAGAAGTTCCTCGCGATTGCTCGTTAGCCTCTGGCTTACGAAACCAAATTCTCTCGCTGCAAGTCGACGAAATCGCGATTATTTTTTTTTTCTTTGCCGTATCAGGATCGTCGTATTATCGCGCGCGCAAAGCAAACAAAAATTTTGTTCTAAATTAATCGCACAGCGGTGTTATATTGTGTGCGACGAGATTTTTTCTTTCTGTAACTTTGCGAACACACAAAGTTGCCGAAAGAAGTTCGGTTCTCTGTTCTTGCAGCGAGCAATATAACCGAATCAATCGTTTGTCGCGCGAGATTTTTCCGAAAATACACGAGGGGATGCGACGAGAAATTAATCGATAACGCGAGAAAGAATCGATAGCGCGACGTTTAAAAAAACCCAAAAAAAAAAAAAAAAAAAAAGTAAAAGGTACTCGCTTTAACGGAGTCGCACGGTCGAATAATTTTTGTACGAGCCTGTTTTAAAGACGCCATATATGTATATAACGTTTCAGCATCCTGACGCGCGCGCGTAAGGAGACGGGCAGAGAGTCCTTTCTCCGAGATCCTTGAGAGGGCCAAGAGCCGTTCTAAGGACCCCATAATAATGTGAAAGAGAGACAAAGACACGAAAAAGAAAGAAAAAAAAGAAAGAGAGAGAGGGAGAAAAAAAAGGGAAATGTATTAGTGATCGGTGAAAGAGAGAGAGAGAGAGAGAAAGGGAATGAGAGAGAGAAAGCGGCACACGCACACGAATCAGAAATCTACACGTATGAGTACCTACGAATTTCTTTCCAATGAAGTAGTGAAGATCTTCCGGGAGAATCGGCCTGTTCTTCTTCTCCTAATGTACTCTTTTGTTGATTGTGGTTTTTTTTGTTACTTTCTTGGTGAAACTTGACGTTGAAGTGATGACAATGATTGCGGTTGCTGAGAGATTTGCGATTGTTTGTTATTGGTTTTCACTTTTTTTTGTTTAATTTTACGTCTCTTCACTCTCTTCACACAATCTTTTTCTTTAATCAGCATAATATTAATAATGTCGATTGTAGTGATAAGTAATCGCGCACAGTAGCGATAGCCGGTTACCTCTTCGATTCGACAGTGTATCGTTTGACGGAACGCAACATAGTTTCGTATCAAGTAAAATGTTTCTCGATGATGTTATACTTCGATCTGATCTTCTTTTCATAAAAAATCTCAGAAAAAATATCAGAGACTATCACTGGTGAAATTATTATCTCAAAATTGTGTTTTAAACAAAACTTAGATAACGTAAAAAAATATAAAACTTTCGGAGCACAAATTTCAAAATACCGAGAACTTGCACAAGTTTTTCGAAATAAATAAAAACTATTAATTTTATAATTTATAATACACTACTACTTGGTTAATTAAATTGTGATGTTGAGTCTTTCTTGATTGATCGACGGTTTCTAATCAATAATTCATGATCGGAGATCAGCGAGCGGACGTTTTGTTCGTTTCTCTTTTTTTTCTCATCGGTGAGCTACGGTGAGCGCTTTTTTATTTTATGTCTAATGTTTATTAGAGTAGAGGAAAGTTCTTTTACTGTATTTTTATACACGTATAACGTATTTTTGAAAGACGTGTGTGTTTTGACAATTTGTTTACTTTTCTTAATTTTTTTATGCGCACATTAAACACCGTTTATCATTTCTATTTTGGTTTGCTTTGGTGGCGGGAATATTAAAAACAAAGCAAAGCATAAGTAAAAATGTAAAAATTAAAAATTGTTGAATTGTGCAGTGCTTCTTCTTGTGTTGAATTACTTTCAGTCGAAACGAATGAGGTACTTGATTAGAATAGGACTTGATTAGACTTTAACCAATTTTTTTTCTGGCAAAGAGCCTGACTTCCGCACGTATCTCTCGTCGAGAATTGAAGGAAACAACGTGATATGTGAACATAAACAGCAGAGAAAGACTTATATATATATATAAATTTAGAACTAGTTAGAAGATACCGTTAAATTAATGCAAACCAAGGAAGAAGCGTATCTGATCCATTCCGATCTGCTGGGAAACCGTCCGCGGCGGGGCCATTGCTTATAAATATTTAGTCTCTCGAGGTACGTAGACCGTGCAGACTTCTCGCGTTCGCTCGCCTAAAATTCCGTTTTCGCGATTTCGCGAGAAACGGAATTGTGGCGGCCGAACGCGCACGACAGCCTCGAAGATGAAGTAACGTTTCTCATCTCGGAGGGTTGTTGTCCGACGAGTTCGAAATTCAACAACTTGAACAAAAGAAGAATGTGCAACTTTGCGCGAACTCTCTGCGGAATTCTCTTCTTTCGAACTCTTTGCCGGAAATCGACCGACACCGAGACACGAACGATATTAATTTTTGATCGCTTGACGATCGATCCTATCGCGGTTTCACGTCGTTTGGCTCGGCGAGTGTTTTCAACGGCGCACGAAAATTTTATCCGAAATACGAGAACAATTTTTCCGAAAACACACGCGAATAATTTAGCTCGTTCTTAATCGTCTTTTAAATGTGTTTTCCCTATTGCGTGTGGGGAATTGTTGATTCTAGTTCTAAAAACCATAAGCGCGTTTAAACGAGAAACAAGAAATACATCGAACTGCGAAATTTAACATAATTTAACATCGTAAAAAAGATGTACGCGACGTTCGAACTAGAAAAATCGAGAGAAAAACGGACGAAAAATTGCAAAATTTACTTCTGCAAATCCGACACCGCCGAGAGAGTCGAGACAGAGGATAAGATGCACGAGATACGCTTCTCCTTGGAATGCAATGTGTTGTTGCGTAGATTCAAAGTGTCCCGTCGCGGAAATACGAACGCCCGTCGAGACTGTATAGGATATTCTCTAACCACTATAATATTAATAACCTTGTGTGTGTGAAAAAAAAGGCTTACACTACACTTGGTGTCGCTATTGGTGTTGTATTTTTTGGTGTTGTACGTGGGTGATTTTTTTCTTTTTGGACTTTCAAATAACACGGTGTAGCTCTCTCTGTCGTGACATATAATGGAACACATGGTGCAATCGT
>NW_018020597.1:35578-187803 GCF_002006095.1 Pseudomyrmex gracilis
GAGATAATTCGAATCTTCGGGTAAAAGACATTTCCTGTCTTGACTGCTCTTCCTTGTCAGAAGACGTGTTTTTTTTTTTTTTTTTTTTTTTTTTTATCTCTTTTATGTTATATTTTTTTGAAATTATTTTTAAAAACTTATGAAAAATAAATTCGTGCGCGAGAGATTTGCAAATAAGACTATAATCGAACTTCGTTTTCTTTTTTCTCACAAATTAATTTAATTAATAGAGTAACTCTTTACATCTGCATTTCTACGGAGAACGAGCAGACGGACGGCTCAAAATAAGAGTCGTCAAGTTGCAAGCTGTATCTTGGTACATGTGATGCGCAGCGCTATCTCGGGAGAGGGGAGAAAAAAAATGCATTCTTCTCCTGACTCATTCGTAAAAACGTTGACTCACGTCTTCTTTGTGTGAAAAACGAAACGACTCAAACGTAGAGAGACAGAGAGAGAGTACTTCATTTCCCCCGCGTCCCTCGCGACGCGGAATAAGATTCGCGATCATTTCTTTTCGGAGATGAAACGCGCGGCGTGTTAAGGGCTCATTTCTATTTTCATTGCCGCGGCTTCCATTCCACCTGTCGTCGTCGCTCTTCTGACGCAAGCCCCGCAACATCGTCGCGGCGCGAGACATAGAGAGCGACGGGCGCTGCTTCTGTATCGCATTTACATAAATACATTGAGGCCACGTTCTAAGCTTGCATTTCGAGCTTTTGAAACGCGCGTAAATTCGGACGGGGTCTGAAATTTTAGAACCGCGTTGGAATAGACTTAAACATCACATCTTTAAATGCTTTGTTATAGCGTTCGGAAGATAAATTTCTCTCCCGGGGGTGTGTGAATTTACTATCGTCCACATCTCTCCGTTGACCTCATCTCATGTTGCGTTTGCGAGACAATTTGCAACATACTTGTTTCTTTTTTCACACTTTACAATTAACAAATTCGCGTCTATTTTTGATTTTTGAAAATAAAATTGTTTACACGAGTAACAGATAATCAGATAATTCTCAGTCGAAACGTATATACATTTTTTTTTTTTTTTTTTTTAACCGAAAGTGGAACTTGTCTTGTTCGCGCGACGTGTGTCGCGCGAAGTTCCAGATTTGTATTCGTTTGCCGAATCGTATTTTTGGCAGAGATCCGCCGACGCGCGTACTAAGAACAATTAAGTCGCCGTGGCACCACCCTTCGCAGCCACCATTGGTCCGGCCCGCTTTCCAAGGATTGGCAGATCATCCCATTGGATTATCCACGGCGCCGGCGCTCGCACAATCCGTGCTCTCTGCGCATCGGCATATAGTCATGTTGTAACTATACGTACAAACAACCCGCGTCGCGCACACATGCGCGTGCACAAGTGCGTCGCGCAGGTGGCACCGACGCACACGTACGTGCACGCACACACGCACACGCACACACATACATACACACACACACACATATCTACACGAACACATTTAGTTCGTCACGCGGAAATGCGATCATAGATGATTATCGGGCCACACCACGTGCCGTCGCTGCATCCGCACACGTGTGAAAACTGACCGCGGCGCATTTCGTGACACACCGCCCACTCGTGGATATATGTGGAAGAAGTATGCGCGATGCGCCTGATTCCGAACGAAATAGAAATATCGCTGATTCATTTGAGTGACTTGCGAGGAATATTCCGAGAGATCGTTGCAAGACTAACCATTAGTATTTAGATCTTTTTTGAGAAAAAAAATATTTTATTCTCAAATATACGCGGATAAAACTTTTACGCAAATCGATGAGAGAGAGAGTTCGTCATATATTTCTACAAATGTACAAAAGGATAACAATAGATATCGGTTACTGGATCAGGAATCCTTCACGTATAGTAGCGTGCGGCGCGAGGTGTTCGGTGGTTTCCGCTTCGCTAACGCGCGCTTCCGCTTCATCGTTCTCATCGCTAACGATCGTCCTATAATCACACAAGGGGTCGTGGGCGGCCCGCACGCACAAATTAATGGGGCTGATTGAACAACCCCCCCTCGAGTCGAGTTTACCCCTCGTACGTTGCGTCAGTATGCGTGTTGGTGGCGCAAGCGGGTAAAAGTTCGGAAGATCCTAATCGCGGTGCGCGGCCACTTTGTGTCGGAAGCCGAGGGTGGTCACGAAGGGTTGATACCGGGACACGTCTTTGTGACACTGTGCGGGATCGCGTTTCGTCGGTTGTTTTTATGGTCAGCCATTTTAAAATGCAAAGAAGAAATTTTTTTTTCCAGCGAACTGCCGCTATCGATTATCCGGAGACTTAGCGCTATTTTTTTTTAATTACAAGCATGACGCGCGCGCACTCTTTCTCGCGGGAATCGCTCGGGAACAATGCGCGACGTGCATTATTAATTTTTTGTCTGTTCGTTATGTTACATCGATCGTGTAAAAGGTCGCGTCGCGAATGTATCGTCGACGTCGACGTGGTTCTTCATTGTAGAAATTATGCGTCCATTAAAACCGACCGCCCCGTTTCCGCACGAAGGTCTCAAGGACGAAAGGTACGAAGAACAATATTCCGTGAACGTGTGTATATTGTATCGCTCGCGCGTTTGCGCGAACGTAGGTAATTTTTGAATTGTTAAAATGTCTCTTCGAGAAGTCAAATTTCACAACAGTCCCGAAAGTTTGTCACGCGATATTCGCGAGATTTTACGTAAAATATAATATTTGTGTGAGCTTTACGTCAAATCGTTTCGACGCTTGAATCGACAATTTATCTCTATTGGTGATAACAATAGGTTTTCAGTTTTGACATGAGTTTTACTTTATTTACGATTATTGGTCCGAACAATCGGACTATTATTTTTCTCGTTCAATCCTTAGAGAGTTCGCTATAGCTCTTTGACATTTTACAACGCGTCGATGATACACGACTGCAATTAGCACGCTCTGCGACTGTGCCTCCACGTTTGATTTTCTTATCGCAAATGTAGCGAAATCGATCGGCGTGATCTAGCGATCGATTATCGGTCCGTCTCTTATTACCAGGCTTATTTGCGCGCGAATCACTGAAATTCGTCGGGTACAACCGGTTCGTACGACACGATGCGCGATGTCCCGGTATCGTGTCGAAAAATCTGATTGACCGCGCAGATACCGCGCGCGCGTATTAATGCCTCAATCCCGTAACTCACATTTCCGTTTTTGTTAATAAATCCTGGTGAAATCACGTTATTACCACGTTTGGCAATTAATTTTCCAACGATAAGCCTCAAAGAAGCTTTATCTAACTGATCGAAGTCATTTTCGATGGGATCCGAAAAATCATATCCTATCAATTATACTGATTCCCGCGAGAGAGAGAGGGAGAGACACGCGCGCGATGTACATGCGACAGACTTGCGGATAATGTTTTCTCGCTCCCTCGCACGATGTGCGAACGATCCATAAAACACGCGCGTTTTTATACGTATTGACGCTATTAATACCGTAGTCAGTGTCGTTCGTTTCTTCTCTGACGTGGTACGTACAATTATATCGGAACAAAAAAAAAAAGACCTTTGCTCGCAATAAAAATGAATGAGATAAAAACGAATTTATAGCCGCGGGATTTATTTATAATTTTCTCTTACGCAATATTTCTCGACGCCAGACTTCCTCAAGTTGCATACTTCGCGCTCAACTCGTGTGCAAAAGAAATAATAACGCAACTGGAGGCAATTGGGATTGAAAATCGCTAGCTAAACGGCGAGGACGGACTCACCGGTCTGGAAACACACGTGGAGGAACGAGGAGAGCGAAACAGAATGGAACACGCAGGAATGGAAAAGTGGGGTTGAGGACACGCGAGCCATCCATAATGCACGTACCTCGGCCGCGATGCGACCGACAGATAAATTCGTGTGGAAAATGGAGGAACAAAACAAAACAAAACAAAAAAAAAAAAAAAAAAAAACGCGATGGAAAAGCAAGACCCCCGTACGAAGGAGGGGAACCGCGTCGTTCGCGCGCGTTATTGTGTGACTTCGCGTCCGGAGTCTTTGTTTCCTTACCGCGCGCTGTATCTAACGTTTGTTGCAATCTGGGGAGACACTTCTTAACTTAATAGTAGAGTTAAAAAATTAAACCGAGATAAAATTGAACAAGAAAAATAAAACAAAATGTAAACACAGTGAAATAATATAAGATGTGCAATTGTTTCTTCTTCTAACGAAGATTTCTTTAAAATATTAAGAATTGCGTGTTTTCTTTTTTTTTACATCAATGAAATTCGGCATGAACGAGGAAGGAGAGCACAAGCGAGATATTTTTGCAACGGTCGCCCAACTAAATCTTCAGTATCCGCACACGCGCGTTTCCAGGCGTTGAGAAGTCCAGCAGGTGGCTGACAATCTTTCATGTTCGTAAAATTGGCAATGGTCCTCTATTAATTTTCCATACGTTTGTTCGAAAAGATCGAATACCGAAACGCGTCGCGTTTCATGTGTATCGCTTTTGTTGCGTTCTCTCTTCTTTATGTGTAAATCTTCTTGTTGACGCGATAAAGCGTACGAAACATTTTGGCAACACCATTTGACAAAATCGTTGAATATATTCGACATTAACAAAGCGCGACAAAATTCACGACTAAAATACAGCAAGAGAGAAAAGAAAATAAACGCGATGTCATTGTATAAAATTTTCACTGCGCTTCTCGACCCTCTTGTTACACTTCGCCGCGCCAAGGTCGTCGATGTTATCTTTTTTTTTTTTTTTTTTTGCGCAGATGTGCTTGAGTTTTCCTTATTCAGATGTGGAAAACACTATTATAATTTATTATTATTATTACAAGAAAAAATATGGTAATTTGCATTGGGACACACGTTGCACAAAGAGAGAGAGAGAGTGAGAGAGAGAGAAAGAAAGAAAGAAAGGAAGAAAGAGAGGGAGTGCGCATCCTCCCTCTACCTCGCTCCTCGCGCCTAAAAGAACATTCATCTTTGTTGCACGCCCCGGGACGTTTCCTCCTCCCTCGCGGACACGCAATTCGCCTTCTCTTCATGCAAATCGCAACGCGAGTCGGCACCGGATTCTCGCTCGCTCGGAACCAACTCGGGTGATGTGTAAGATAAAAAGTGCCGCCCATCCGCAATGCGACGTCGCGTTATATAGCGCGCAACGGACGCCGCGGACATGTGCCGTCGCTTCTTCCATTCCATTTTATCAATTTCGCTCCGTCCCTCGCGTCATGTAATGTTCATCGACCCGCCGCCGTGCTCATCCATCCTGGATGACAGTTCCGATTCAAGGTCGTCGATTTTACGGCCGTATTCTCTCCCGCCCCCTCGTTGCAACACACGCGACTGTCGCTCTTGTCGACTTGCTCGTTCGAGAAACTGAAGCGCGCGACGCGCGCTTGTCGAAGCCGCTCTCGATTGCTGGTGATTGCGCGATAATGGTCAACCGAGGGCACCAATCCGACCGACGACGCGTACGAAGCTTCCGTCGTTTCGAAGCCGCAGGACAACATATTGATTTCCCTTCGCAGACTGGACACTGGCTATTATCGATCCACTAAAAAGTTCAGGGCTGTCCCCGGGAAAGAGGTCGGGCTCTCTCCTCTCTTCGACGTCTCCCCGAGACTCCTCGGAATCGCTCTTTACCGTTTAATCGGTCGTGAATTCGGAATACGATTCCGCGATCACTCGATTCTTTATTGATTTTACGTGTGGGTGACGTTTGCGCTCGCAAAATTATTGCAGCTCTTATATATTGGGACACACATATTGTACACAATCCACAATACTCGTCTGTGAATTTCGAAACTTTGTGAATTTATCTCCTGTATTTTTTATGTATTCGCAGAGTGCACGTCGAACGTTAGGAAACACAATTGCGAATCGGTGAACAAATTTCGCGGATGCGATCGACGAACGCTCGCCAATCGGGGGAGATCTTCCGCGCGTTATTGTTTGAGAGGAAAGTAGAGAAAAGCAGAGTAGAAAATAAAAGAGAGAGAGAGAGAGAGAAAAAAAATGTAAGGGAGACAGAGGCACTGCCCGTGAGAGTTGTATATTATCTATTTTTTTTTTCTCTTCTTTTCTCACACAAGGAACACGTTTCGAGACGATCTCGTGTCGATTTGCCTGTAATTTGAACACGTATCTTAGAGTGGCTTAAGAACTATAAACGACGTCTTTCTTCTCCCTTCCGAGTGCGCTTAGTCGCAGATTTTAGGGGATGCAACCAATTTCTTCTTCGATTGTAACCTTAGCAGACATATCCGACGAAACTCGAATATGTCTGATTAAAGAAACATTATGTAATGCGTAACAAATGACAATGCACACATGCATGAATGCATGCGAGTCAACAACAATGCTTGTCCTCGTCGTTTGCAATGACGTGCGAAACGTAACGAGCAAGTTTATTTCAATAGAGTGGCGCGCAAACGCACATGTACTTGTTGTGCAAAAGCGCGCGATATTGATTACTTTTTTAAATTATTATTTTTTTGTTTTACTTAAATAAAATTTGAATTTTTATTATCTCTAGTATTTTTTTGGTCACAAATACAACAGAAAATGTTATGATTTGTCGCTGGCTTCGGTGACTTTTGAGTGAATTTCTTTTTCAAAATCTCAAGTTTGTCCTTTAAAACTGCAATTTTTTTTCTTTCTCTCACACAGAAAATGTGTCTCTTATTTTAAGCTGCTCTACGACATATCGTTTCAAAAACACCGGTAAAATGCGAAGAGAGCGAAGTCTCGAGACGTTTCCTTAGATCTGTGAATTTAGGTACTAACGTTGGTGTTAGATAATCGTGTGCCGTGTGCCGAGAAGTATTTATATTTCGTCACCTACATACACGTTTGTCGTTGGTTTGCTGTTGTTTGGCAACACATGAAAGACTTTTTTCTTGGATTGTTGCGTACGTTTTTTTCCGCCTTTATTATTGATACCACAGTGAGAGCAACATTTTATTCGTTTTTTATTTTTTTGTTCACACCGACTTACTCCCGTCTGCTCTTTCTCCAAAAGTCCTTCCCTCTCTCCCCCACCAATGAGATGTCACAATTACACTTACATACATACGCACATACTCAGTCAAAAAAATCGTGCATACTGATATTAATTAATAGAAAGAGAGATTGTTTGTTTTAAATAATAACACGAATGTTAGAAATTCAAATGTAGATTAAAAATTGTTGAAATAAAAAAACACCGCAATATTTTATTCAAGCTAGTGAAAAATAAGATCTAATGTATTGGAAGTGACGCTGGTACGACTTTTTGTTATTAATAATATTAATTGGATTGCGCGTCTCTATTTATACGCAAGTGCTGCAAGTGACATGATCAGAATGCACTCGAAGGGCACATCTGTACACACACACACACACATACACACACGTGATATCTATATTAGAGACGAGGAGGCGAGTCTGTCTCGGTGGAAACGAATTCGATGCTAACGAACACGAAGTCTTTCCCGGTGAAAATTTGATTTGGAAAGCCTGATTGCAAAACTTGTTCTTGTCGTAAAAAAAAAAAAAATTAATAAATTCTAGTAAATTATGCCTCGAGAATACACGGGTAAAAGCAGATCCGATTAATTAATCTTAAATCTCACGTTAACAGAGTTTTAATTCTCGTCTCTTAATTATCGAGATATTTAATCTTGAAAATTAGAAAGTCGCGCGGATGATTTCAAATTTGCGCTGAGGAAAATCGACTTAATTTGGGGGGAATTTGCAGAGAAAGCGCACACATCCTACAGGACTTTCCATTGTTCCGCGTATGTTTACAACACATGCAAAAAAAAACATCAAATGATATATGCGAAAAAGATCATTCAAACGAAAGTGCAATAACATTATTTTCTTTTTAAATATATGCTGCTTTTGAAAGTAAAATACCTCGTACACACACACATACACACACACACACACACACGAGATTTTGAACGGAGAACCGCAGCTTGTACGTTACTTCGTGTACGCGAAGATCGATTGAAGAGAACTCGGTCCCTCGCTCGCTCTGCCGTTTTGGTGTTGCGTGCTTTTGGTGTTGGTAGAGAGCTGTTCGAGAGCGAAAGACCGTCAAGCCGGGAATTTTCTTGTAACACGAAACGCAATAAAGAAAGTTTGTTTTCCGCCGCGTGCTTCCGACGGGCTTCTGGCATACTCTGGCGTGTCGAGGAAATCGGCAATGTAACAAACGCTCGCGCGCGTACACGTGAACTCGTTCTCGTCGAGCTTCATGTAATTGATTGTCGTTTGTGTGTGTCCGCGATTTCTTAAAGACAATCGAAAATACCGACGATTTTTCGAATTATTCAATTCAACCGACGATTGACATTCTCGCGAACAATATACATTTGTTACATGCACACAAAAGAAAAACTTTTACACACTTGTACACATTTAACTTGCGAGCATTTGAATCGCTACGCATTACTCTCCCTCCGTTCCTTTCCAATTCCATCCACGTTCCACAAAATAAGAGAAATATATAATCGAAGCGAACGGAATCCATGAGGTTTATACTTTTCTTGTTACACCTTTCGAATTGTCATCTGATGGCTTTCGATCGCTTCACGGGTGTTGTTTGTGAATATATTGTTTCTGAGATCAGTCGGCGTTTTCTCTTTACGTACCAGCGCGTGTCCATCAGACAATTAATTTATTGTAACAACTTGAAATATTTTCGAAATGCGTAAATAGATTAACTAGAATATATATTTTTACAGCTGATCAAATGTTATTACATACAGATAAAGTGAAAAGATTGCGAGATCTCACGTAAATCTCTTGCAAGAAACGTAATCTCTCGCTTGCTTTGTTCAAATAGAAAAATCACGCCCTGTTATTGGTACACACGCCTTCAATCAATTCACAAGCAATCGCCTTCAATTAGATCTTCTTCGAGTGTCGCTGCGTACAACGGAGTGCCGCCGTTAAAACACATTTCCGTAACTAATAAAATGTCATCTCTCGATTTTGCAGGGTACCACCGGGCTATGTGTATCAATCGCCTTACCTGGCGGCAGCAGCGCCAGGTGGCCTGGTGCCTCTTCCGGCGACGCAGTTGGGCCACGCAGCCCTCGCGGCGGCTTCGCAATTCTACGAGTACCAGAACGCGGCGGCGGCCGCCGCGACCTACCCCGGCACATCCTATAACTTCGCCGAGGCGTATCCGTACACCACCGCAGCCGCGGCTGGTACGTGTCTGAATACAGTCCAGAGCAAGGGCGGTAGTAGCAACTATCCGATTAACCATCACCAACAACAACAGAACCAACAACAGCAAAACAGTCCTGTAGCGACGTTGGCTCATCAGCAGCGGTTGGAGAAAGCTCTATTACCGCAAGTTCTGCCGTCCGTGCTACGTGACTACGGTAGAAACTCTCAAAGATAGAGAAAAGAGAGAGAAAGGGAGAGTGAAGAGAGTTGCGCTCTCTGCACCTTCCTTCCGGGGATGTCCGTAGTGGTTTTTTTATATTCAGAGGCGCGGTTCCCATAGGATCTGGTTCTCGTTGTTTTTTTTTTTTTTTTTTCACACAGAGGGTTGAAAAATATACATACATATATTTTCCATATACATACACTACGTACAATACGATGGGAATTGTGATTGGGATGAAACGCGATGTGTAACAAAAGCCGCGCATCAAGTTTTAACACGGTTAAAGGGGAATAATAAATACTGATCTCGCAGATATATTTGTTCGCGAAACTGTAACACTGGGCGGATGCAACAAAAATGTTGTTCATCCTGTATGTCCTGTTTAGAGCGTTGTTCGATATAAAAATCTCCGGATATTTCCTGCTAGATCCTTCGTGGGAACCTTGCTACACATCTTTTATGTTGGTATACAGTCCGCTTCCTTTCACCTTCATTCATCAAACTTTTGCAGTTATTGTGTTACCGACATTGCAAATTTATTTTTATAAATTACTGACGAAAACAAACTGTCACGAAACAATAACTGTAATAATTTAATTAGAAAACTACTTCTCATTTCGCGGAAATAAAGTCAATTTTATTTTATTTATTGTTGTCTTTTTTTTTTACATGTCTTTTGTTATATAATTGAATGCGCAAGAAATCTTCGCTGTTCGACGCATACTACTAATCGAACGGTGGAAGATCGATAAGGAAAACAAAATTTTGCATGAGCTTTCTGAATTGTACATTGATGCATAATACGTTGATCATCAGTCTAATGCGCTGTCTGTGGTGATGGTGGCGGTGGTTTCGGGTGGATAAGTGATGGTGAAAACATTTACTTCGCTTTTAAATATTTCACGAATGAAAACAGCATTCGTGAAAAAAGCTGAAGTACGAAATAATCAAAAACAAAAACATAGGTTAGGTATACAATGCGCACAAATTGCTTACGTATATACGCTTTTCTTATTTATTTATTGGCGAACACAATATGTTTGCTTCAAAAAATATAATTTACTGTCATTTGAATCCTATGTCTCGTTTTTTTTTGGTAGAATTTTTTTTATTTACAAAAACGTATCTAAATATTATATGACGACATATTGTGATGCTTGTAATGTGACTTTTTGTTTGTGCGTATATACTTGAATGAAATAATTTTTTTTTTTTTTTTTTTTAGCTAACGCGGCAGCGGCTGGTTATGTGACGCCGTACACGTATGCTACGTTACCAGGTGCTGCGGGTTTGCCAGCAGCGGCGGCGGCGGCAGCAACAGCAGCTGGAGCAGCATTTCCAGCCCTGCCGTATCAGACGACACCTCAGGAGGCCAGATTGCAATAAAAGAAAGCTTCAATCAGAGAACCACCTATGGATGGTTTGTAATCCAAGGCTTTGTAAGAAGCGAGCTGCAACGAGGCATTCGGGTTTCCGAATTGTCAGTATCAGGGATTGGCTCATCAGCTTCTCTTTTAGCTGTTCTTCGAGATTTCTATGTTCCTGTTTGTGTCTCACGGAAAATTTTGATGTATGGTTGTGAGAACTGCAAACAAAAGAAAAAAAACAAGCAAAAACGAGTAAAAAGACGATGAATTTGATCATGAAATCGTTGATTCGCAACATCTCGCTAAACTCTACACAATCTACGATATATGTATCCTCTTCTTCCTTTGTATCGCCTGTTCTTAACCCTAATCTTCCTGTCTAAGTTTTCCTGTCACGAGACATCGGCGCGCTTTACGACCAACACGGTGAAATTTTAACACAATTATATTAAAATTAACGACTAATAAATAATTATATCAAGAGAGACGAGCTTGTGTGTGTAAAACAAAAGTGATTCTTATAATATTCAGAGAAATTGAGAGCCAAAAGGATAAACAAATAGATTCAAATAAATATTGTTAGATCCGTCGGAAAATATGTGCGCAAAAAAAAAAAAAAAATTCATAAGGCTTTTAGGCACGACGCTATTTTCTAGCGTCTTTGTGAGATGAGTTTTATATTTCGGAATATTATCTGTTACAATGGAAACGATGTAACGAAATATAAACGCGTTTTATTTAGAGTATACGGATCTTGAGTCTCCTAGATAATCGCAGATGTAATTGTCTTGAACGGATAACTTCAGAAGCTAGAAAATATTCGCCTAAAATTGCTGCGACTCGCGTTAAAAATAAAAAAGATCCTTTCATATAAATTCGCTTTTCCTTAATCCGCAGAACACGTACGAAAACTCATGTTTTAAGCATTTTGCGTCTAATAAATGCGACATACGATTCAATGTCGTATGTGTCTGGCTTGTGATTGCAAGTTTCAGACACAGACTGCTCTCGAATCTCAAGCTCGAACATTCAATTGTTCGAACTCAAGTTTGAAAGCATTAATCGAACAGCTCTAGACTGTAAAAAATTTTGACAATTGTTTCGTAAATTGGCACGGGCGTATAAAGTCGAAAAAAAATTAATGAACAAGATCAGAGAAGAGTAATGTATTGTAGTGTTCAAATATGAGAACGAATTGATCGAATAAAATTCGAACTAATTGTTCAAAAATATTTCTAGTTTGAAATAGTCACGCAATAAAAATAATTCGAGCGTGTAATTTGTGCGAATCTGTTGTCCCGGTGTTTCTAGCAAAAAGTAAGCCCTATGTAACAATTGATATAGACTTACTAATTTACTACAATACATAGTTCTAAGTTACCAGTTAAACCGTAAAAATACACTGTTTTCGACAGATTTTTACGAATGTGCTCAATCGAATAAGATTTTTACCGAAAATTACAGCAATTTTAGGCGTTGATAACTTCTAAACAAATCAAGCAAATTCAACGATTTCTGCGTGAGCTTAACATCATCATTTAAAGACACGTGTAAAATTTTGTGTCGATTAGCGAATATATATTTATTAGTTTCGATCTGTAACTAGAAAATATTTATATAATTTCGGCATCTATTAGAGAATATTTATATAGCTGCAACATTTTAGATAAATTTTAAGTAAATTATAATAAACAACCTAACGCGCGCGCGCGCGCGCGATATGTAGAGTAGTAGATTTTATAGTTTTATAAGTTTTGTCAGGCGGTTTTCTAACAAAGCCAGCAGTCTGATTGAGGCGATACGAATTTTTATAATAGGTATTATTTATTCTTTTTAAAAACAAAAAAAACACATTACGTTTAAAACAGCGCGTTTTACTTGGAACAACTTTCAAATACATATATACATATTTGTATATATATATATATATATATGTATATATATATATGTATATATATATGTATATATATATGTATATATATATACATATATATATGTGTATATATATATATATATACACACACCTAGAGAGAATACGTTAAATAATAAGATATATCTTCCAAAGTACATGTTTACATGATATGCGCACTGCTTCTTGTTATTTTGGCTCTCCAGCAGAAAAACATGAGTTTACTTTTATATATTACAAGCCACGAAATATTACACGAAACACTAGTTGGGATTTATTAGCTGATGTAGAAAGCCACAATAGAGGGTCACAGATGTGAAACCATACGTGATTATCAAAAAAACAAAAAAAAAAACAAAAAAAACAAAAACCTCTTAAAAAAACTAAAAAAACAAAATCTAAATCTAGCCGCAGTGGCCTTCAATCGCGCCTCAGCGAAACGACGAAGTGTCTTACTTTTTAGAGGCCTTGTTGTATCATTTAATACATTTTAATTAAAAAAAAAAAAAAAAAAGAAGAATATCGACTAAGTTTGTCGCAAATTATTGACGCAAACACGGCAGAAATAAGAACAAGCGAAAGAATGGATCTGATCATCTGTTTTTAATAATGATATAAATGACGAGTAAATTTGACGACTTTGAAAACTGAAACTTCACTAAAACTTAAGATTTCTTGCCTCTCTTTTTCTTTTTGAGAAAAACAAAAACCTTTTTGACGATTGATATATTAACGAAAAAACGTGTATGTTTTGGAAATTTGTATTTTACCTCTTGTTTTTCTTTTACACATCGTCAGCGACAATCTCTCACACGGCGCACGATCTAATTTAATCTTCTCATACTCGAAGAATGTACGTTCGTCTACTTTTAATGATCTAGTGCCTTAATTAGCACAAGTCGAGTAGTCGTGCGCGACTACCGAATGTTTTTTTACAACTACATATAGATATACTAGTCAGCGATTCGTTAGTGCGCAACGTTCGTTATGTAACGCACGACGCCGCTAACTCGTGTAAAGAATTGAGGCTCAACGAAAGGGTGCGGAGCTATTAAAGGAAATAATATCAAAATGTCAATCAATAGGTAGAATCGGGTGTTATGTTGTTGAAGAGGGGTGGCCGTCTAGTCCTAAACCCTTTCGAAAAACCTTAACAGGTTAGGTTAACTCGATTTGTTAGCGATAAATATAGATTCGTAATAATTATAAATTCTTAAAGATTATGAAACTTAGTTACGAAAACCAAAAGCGAGAGAAGCGTCTGTAAAAAGTTAGAAAAAAAAAATGAGACTTTAGAAAAAAGGTAGCGCTTAAGTATTACTACACATTACCTATGGAGTAATGAAGAACTAAATTATTATTATTACTATACAGTATATATTATTTTATTATATTTACAAATTTACATTATATTATTATTATTATTATTACACTATTATTATATTATTGTCATTATTAGTTATATACGTTATTTTGGTTATGTACTTAACAAAAAGAACTGGAGAGATATGGAGAATTTGTTATAGAAACTGCGAAGCTCTTCCATTGTACAAGTGCGAAGAGAGAAAGAAAGAGAGAGAGAGAGAGAGAGAGAGAGAGAGAGAGAAAGGATAACAAGTAGAAAGCACGCGATGAAAGAAGAAACTCAAGAAAATGTATATCCTCATTAGGGATTTGCGCGAGTACATGTCTTGACTTCTATAGGATTATATATGTATATAAGCTTAATTATTACGTATAAATATAAGTTGTAATATATACCTATTGCCTGTTATCTTCAATATGATATTAATATACGTTCTATTAATTAAATTCACATGCCGAAAACAAATATATTGTCATTAAGAGGAAAAAAAAAACACGCATTTTGTTTCTCTTCTCCGATCCGTGATTGCACACGTGTCTCTTTACCGACTATACATATATGTGATACATCGGTAAAAAATATATAATTATGGAAATAATTTGTGTGAGAAAAATGTGCAAGAGAAATACATATATTTCGTACGGTTTTCATTACTTATGTTAAAGAACGACAGACTGGTGCTTTTTCAATTTGCGCCACACTTGTTTCGTCAGACGGGACTACGCGCTGTCGCGGGATCTTCGACATCGTCGTCGTTTTGGAGCGACTAAAGATAAATCTAATGGTCTCGCGCGACGATTCGCAAAAACAAACAAAAAGGGAAAGAACCGCCCTCGTCGCGGCAGCGTAACGACCGTGCAAAAATAACCGAGTCTCTTGCGTAGCTGCCGATGACACGACGCGACGAGAGCCCGGCACTGTCTCTTTGTTCGCGACTTCATGATGAACAAAATTAACGGACAGAACGGAATGTAAATACCAAATGAGAATACCGCTCGTACGAATATACTCATACGTACATTTTGTTTAAATTTAAATGTGGCGTGTATTATTTTACACCGCATTTTACAAAAAATTGGGACGCCAAAAACCTCACAAAAAAGCGTTCGGCGCAAGTACAATTCTACATCATGTGTTCCGACTTTAAATTCCATTTGATAGTACAACATTGGGGAGGACGCAATATGTTACTGCCGGATTGTTGCTGCGAACCGGAGTGCGCTGTTCCATCGAAAGAAATAGCTGCTACATATGGCGTCCTCGTTGGAGGAAGAGCTGTGCGAATTTTAGCACGGATCGCAACCGTGAGATGAGCTGCGCTACCCTGCGATCCCGAAAGACTCCGACACGTGCAGGTGCTGTTGGAACGTCGGTTGATGAGATGTCAGCACCGGTGTCCGATTGGCGGTGTCCTTTGAATGACGTTCCGCTTATCATTCGATTTGATAGAGAAATAGTAGGGGAGCGTTGCCATTGACATACGAACGAGCTCAGTTATCTCGCGTTTATCCACGCAAAGTAGAGCGCCCGCTACTACGCGTGGTGATTTCCGAGGCTACCCGGTAGAGACGAACAGCCGTCTCGGCGAGCGAGGAAAGACTTGAGGATCGCGATCCAGGTGTCGCGGCCCGGAAGTCCCTCCTGTGTTTAACTACTAAGAGTCTAAGGTCAAGGTGAGAATGCAGCGCAAAGAATTTTCGTGTATCTTTAAAATCTGAAATAAAACAAGGACCTTTATGCAATAATACAAATTAATGTAAATATTTGCCCGTACATAAGTGCATAATTATTTTTTCAAAATGAGCTTACAACGCTGTAAATTTTTTATTTTCAAATATGAAATTTAAATTTAATATTTTTTTCGGTAACGTTAATTCTATCGCGAATAAATAACTTACTGAAAAATTTAATATTTACAATTATCTAATTGTCGTTACGTCAATAGGCGGACAATTATATAATAACAACTTTTTTTTGTGACTACACTAGAGGTAATGGATTATTAATCTTTTTATCGTTGAAAGACTTGATTCTTACATTTTAAAATTAGATGAAATAATCACAGGGATTTCGCGTAAATGTGTGCATTACGCGTTCAATGTGCATTCTTTTGTATGAGAAATATCCAGAAGTAGCAAAACGGAAGTGATAATCGGTCGGCACTTCAGATTAGCGTCTGTCTTTGAATTGATGTGTATGTGTGTGTGTGTGTGTGTGTGTCTGAGAAAACTCGTGCTTAGGGGATAAATTACAATTACGTAATGCATCTCGGATACACAGAGAACGAGGATAATGATTAACGCAGGTATATTAAATGTAACAATATTCGAAACTCCGGAATGAATGAGATGACAACGCGTACGTTCTCGGGATGTGAAACGTGTGAGGCAATTTTTTTCGAGGCTATCGTTTCTGTGTCGAAACACATCAGATATGCGAAAACGGATATTCTTTTATCGACGTTATTGGGAAATTTTGCTTTTTTATCGGGTTTTTTTATTGCCGCGGAAAAACCACGTGCGAGATTTGTTCGAGCAATTTACTGACGCGCGATAAGATTTGAATAGAGTTTTGCAGATTACATTACAGGGTATAGCGTAAACACGTGACTCTGCTATTGCGAGTGGCGCAAAAAAAGTTCAAGTGTGGGCCAAATTTGTAAAAAGTTCAAGTGTGACACTTTTTGCGCACAATCTTAATGCATTGACTGTGCTTTTTGTTTTTTATACACATTAATCGAAGTAAGTACAAGTGTAAAAAATATTAAATTTGTCCTTGAATGTTATATAAAGCCAGTAACTCGTACGCGTTTCGTAAACATAAACGAACCATACGGAGCGTTCAGACTGCAGTCCGACCTCATTTTACTAACAATATGGCTCGCTAAACCATTTTTCTCTTGAGACAAGCGACATTTGTATGAGGAAGAAAAACAGAAATGCACAAACACTATTGGAGTGAAATTGAAGCGAAAAATCGCAAAGATATGATCGTTTGTCGCTTCACTCGTGTTTCGTTTGCGGAAACACACGTGTTGCAAGCAACAACGAGGTTTAAATATGCGTTAAAAAGAAAAAAACGCATCAGTGTACGTCACTACATAATGCATAAGACCTTCTACTTTTGCAGAGTACGCAAGATTTATCGTTAACTTAAACGTTTTATTGAGGAAGATAACGTGTCTTATCACACGTGTCTCACACGTGATTGCATTTTTCTGCCCGGAACGTAATGTACCTTACGAATTGCTGGTGAACGCGCGTTTGAGAGTGAGCGCGGCGGTTACGTCAAATTCGTCAGCCACGTGGGAAACGTCGCGAAAAAAATCGCGTCCTCAACCTTCCGACGACTCTTACACTATACTCGAACATTTGTGTATATCTGTAGATCGAGGCGCAAACGCAAGTCATTATCACGAGAACAACGCATTGTTGTCTCTCGCTAAATGTTCTCGCGCTCTGTATAGTGCGCGTCGACTTAAAGTAATGATGCCGCGAAACTCTTATCGCGATGCTTAATTCTCCGGAACACCCTTGTCGAAGTAAAACGGAAAATACACGCGCGGATGCCAGCCAATCTGCCAAGAGATTGACGAGAATCGCCTTGGAACAGAAACTAAACTCAAGAGTCGAGTATGTTTTTTTGCCTTGAGGGAATGTTTATCGTTGCGAATACACGGTTCATCTCTTTATCGCACTTTTTTCCTCTCTCCGTGATAACAAAAAATTTCTTGTATTAATATCCCGTGATACATGGAATTCAATTCTATTTATAATATAAATTTCTTTAAGCAATATGTAATTATGTATGTATAATTGCGCGCGCAATCTTATACATAGACGCATATTTGTTTATTTACGCAACATTTTTCGCTTGAAGATAACAACATTTTGAGTGACGAAGTGACGCGCAATAAAATTGATCTGTCTCAAGGCTACCGAAGGTATGAGCGAGGACTGCGGACTATGCGGGATTCATCCCAGATGGTTGCGAAATCGGGCCACCCCGAAAAATTTCATCGCGGTCTACGGTTTGCTGGGCACCGTCCAGGCGATGGCGTTCATCTACATCGTCGTTACCTTGACGACTCTGGAAAAAAGATTCAAAATACCCGGACGCACGACTGGTAAGCTGTCTCGCTCTCTTCTCCGTAACCGCCGTATGCGTACGTTATATGTAACGTCACATTAATGCGACTGTCTGTTTTTTTTTTTATTTTGACAAGAATGAAAGTTAAAATATATACGTGTATTATTTGCAAGCACGCGAACCAGTGCGACTTTGAGCAATTAGAACTGCGGCCGAATGCGGATAATTAGCCTCGTTATGTGGCGCTGAACGCCGCCATTTTTGACGGACACTCAGAAATGTGGAAGAAATTTATGCTCGTTCGAGCGTCTCGCGTTTTACATCTCGACGCTAACACGGCGAGACACTTGGCGAACGTGTCATCTCATCTTCTTTATAATCGTCTTCAGCCTCGGTTTCCATTGCCGGCAAAGCCGAGAGTATAGTCGAGAGCATCCGCGGGTATACTCTCGCGCGTTTAAAAGCGCTCGCTACTTGCACACGCACGAATCGCGTTTCCGTGTGCGTTTATCTAGTAGGTAAGTAGTGTGTCGCAATCATAGAAGTGACAAATCTGTCATCGTACAACGAGCGCTGCACATGCTCTCTGAACAACGAAGACGCGCGAATATACGTTACACACACGTATTTCGTGTCTTGGTCGCGATATAAAAAAATCTCGATATATTTTGTACGAACGAAAACTAGTTTTTATAAATTTCGCAGAAATATATGTACAAATTTTAGCTGAACAAGAAACACGACAAAATTGAATAAAAAACCTATACAATATATAAAATAATTAATTTCTTTAACTATAAACAATGTCATTTTTTTACATGTAAGAAAAACATTCATGAAAATATACTTTTGATAGAAAATATGTGAATGTAATTTTTTTAAATATTTTTTTACATATATTTTTGTAAGCAGAGTCTCGAAAGATTCTTACTGAAAAATCAATAAAATCTGTCTCGATCGTCTTACCAGTGGCTAACGTTGTTCGTTTGTTTAAAGTAAAATGAGATAAGGTTAATCCCTTGTTTATGAGGAATTGTGTGCCAAGAGAAACAGTCAAGTCATTCTTATTACCAATATCGAGCGTCGTCTTCGTTTTGTAAAATCATCTATTTTTTTTACATTAATTAGAAACATTTGACTGAAAACGCTTTTAGAGTCTGACTTTCTATTTTTCTGTCGTATCACACACAATGTATGTGTGCGAAGAATGACAAAAAATCTAACCGCGAGCATTAGTCATTTTTACTATACGTTAATTAGAGATAGAGAATGTCACGACACAACGAATTCGCACATAGTGTTACAAGTGTGATATTACACACACATATATTACGTTACATCATATTAAATTACAATTACGATATTGCGGTTTTTCACGTATAAGACAAATGATTTCAGTATCGTTAAGCGATCGATATATATTTGCGCACACATCTATCGACACGTCTATATCTGATATCAGATAACGCGACATTTTCCTTCTTCATGCGATATAATATTAACGTCGATCACGTTTATATACGCAGAATTAATAAACATATCAATATTTTATGTCGAAGAAAAAAAAAAAACAAACGCACTTAACAATCTCTCTTGATCATCTCTCGAGTGTTCACGAATTGTTCTTTTTAACGCTCGATCTTGTTTTTTGCGACAGGTTTGATACTTTCGGGTAACGAGATCTCGCAAATATTTTCCTTGATCTTGACCTATTACGGAGGGTCCAGTCATCGGCCGAAATGGATCGCGGTTGGTGTCGGCTTGAGCGGGTTGTCCTGTCTCGTGCTGGCGATACCGCATTTTATATACGGTCCCGGGAAGGACGCGCTGGCGCTGACGAAGGAATATCTGGATCAGACGTTGCTGAACATGACGACGGTGTCGAACGATCTTCCGCTTTGTCCGCGCATGTACGATCCGACATCCTGCGATCCCGAGACCATAATGAGCGTGAGTCTCATTCCCCGATTATTGGTCTTTATATCCCAATTTATCCTCGGAATCGGAACCACGCTTTATTACGGCCTGGGACAGACGTATCTGGACGACAACACGAAAAAGAAGAACACCCCTATGCTCTTTGGTGAGCTTTACTGATCGAGAAATTTATTGTTTTTGTTTTTTGTTTTTTTGTTTTTTTTTTTAACCGTAAAATCGATATTTTTTTATATACACGATCAAAATCAGAAAGCTAAATTTTTTGTTACATTAACCGAAGTTTTTTGCTGTGACTATATAACTTCGGTATCACTCTGTCTGTGATAAGTGCGAAGTAGGTGATGCACGCAATATCTCGAGAGTTATATCTCTAAAAATATTCTCATTGAAATGTCTAGTTTTATCTGGAATCTTTCGGTATATTATCGCGCGGTTGTTTATAATTTGGGCATTAATCGCGTTTTTAATATGAGCATTAATCACGTTTAACATGAAAATTAGTTAATTATTGCGCATCGTCTCTTATACGTTTCTTTGCGAAATAAAAAAGTTTTTTTTTTACCACGATAATTGCCGCGTTACTCTGTCGGAATTGGAACAAAAAAGGAGTAGTTGTAACGTTAACGGCTTCGGAAATTTTCAAAACAGGTTGCATCTTCGCTTTGCGCACCATCGGCCCGGCTATAGGATTTCTATTGGGCTACGCGTGCCTAAGTTTGTACATAGATCCGAAACTTCATCCCGTTATCTCGCCGAAGGATCCGCGATGGTTGGGCGCGTGGTGGCTCGGATGGATCATTCTCGGCGTTATGTTGAGTATGTTCGCCGTTTTGATCGCTATGTTTCCACGTGAGTTTCCCAAATCGAAAGACACTTCCAAGAAGGTAATTTTTCATTCTTTTTTTGACACGTATAAAATATTTTTTTCTCAAAAAAAAAAAAAAAAAACTAAATAAAAATTGTCAAAATTCAAACGCAGAAACTAAATATATTTTATTTTAGAAAAATAAAGTTTTCGCGATAATATTCTCCGGATAAAATCGATTACGCTTTTCAGGACGGCGAGATACCTTTGAAGTTCGATTTGGTGCTGCAGCAAAAGCCTTCGATACAGATGGAACCCACCAATCCGATATCTCTGGATGTTGAGTACATACCGACTATTCGCGAATTCCCGAAAGCCGTGAAACGGCTGTTGACAAACTGGTTGTTGACCTGCAACAACCTGAGCACTGTATTTTACATACTCGGCGCCTCGGGCTACATCACGTTCTTGGCGAAGTATCTTGAAGTTCAATACAGTACATCCGCGGCTGGCGGCACCGTGATAGCAGGCACGTGTATCAAAATATGTGCTTTTTGTATTAATTGCTCAGAAATAAATCTTTACGAAGAAAATATCTCAACGCGATAAGAATTAGTTTTTTTTTAATATAATCGATATCAAAAGATAAGCGAGGTAAGAAGTTCAAAAATTGAAATTTATTGTTTCATCGGAGAGATAATTACGGGAAAAAAAATACGCACGTGTGTGTCGACTTTATTTTTATGTTCTTTTTACAGGTCCCATATCGCTAGTTGGTATGGTATTAGGATTCTTGTTATCGGGATTTATAATCAGCAAGTTTAAACCGGGTCCTCGACCGCTACTCGCTTGGAACGTGTTTGTCGGGATCTGCTTTGTCGCGGGACAGGTGTCGTTTATATTTTTCGGGTGTCCGGATCTCGGAATACGCGGCGTGAACTTGGACACCATGCAGTAAATATAAAATTTAAATTTGTTTATCGTTATTTTTTTTTTTACGCGCAATATTGCGATTCGTCTTCTGAGACAGAGATTTTAATGTGTACGTGTCAATTTTGTTGTTTGCAGAATAAACTTCACAGACACTTGCAACGCCGATTGCAATTGCGAAGGTATCAAGTACTCGCCGGTTTGCCACGAGGCGTCCAAGACGACCTTCTTCTCCGCCTGTCACGCGGGATGCCGGACGATGCTGAACGATAAAGAATTCGGCAACTGCAGTTGCCTGTCGTTGGACGAACCGAACGACCGTATCGGAGATCACGTCAATGATTTTAGTTCCAGCAGGCTTTTCCTCACGGAGCCGTTCGATTCGCAGACGATCTCGCCGATCTCGTACGACAAGGTTAGAGCCGGCCCGTGCATCAACAATTGCAGCAAGCCGTATTTGCTCTTCATGGTGCTGACCTGCATAATCCAAACGCTAGGATGTTCCGGAAGGATCGGCAATGTTTTGGTGAACTACAGAAGCGTCGAGAAGAAGGACAAGAGCTTCGCTCAGGGTATCTCGCTGATGATCATCTCGCTCCTGGCTCTGATTCCGGGACCGATTATTTACGGGGCGATCATCGACTCGACCTGTTTGATATGGGACGAGACCTGCGGGACCAAAGGAAACTGTTGGTTCCATCACCGCGACAACTTTCGATATTTCGTCAACGTGTCGTCGGCTGGTGCGTGTTAAACGGCCTACATCTTGTTAATCGCTTGTGTTTTTTTTTATGTGGTTGTTGACCGATCAGATAAAAAAAAAATTAAAAAAAAAACAGATTAAAAGATTAAGCGAAATCTAACAACGCCGACGACTGAAATTATCTCACTGATCGATCGCGCACTGTCTGTTTCGTTATCCCGATCGTTAATGACGGATTACTTCTTGTTTTGTTACAGGATTCACCATGATAGGAGTGTTATTTGACGCCGTGGTGTGCTATCTCTGCAAGAATTTGGATTTGTACGGCGCCGAGGAGACTGACAAAAGGCGCGAGTTCGTCAAGGAGGACGCCGTGACCGATGTTTCGGACGACAAGAAAGAACTCAATGGGAATTTGCATCAAAGGATAGAGAGTAGTAATTTATAACGCTCGTCTCGCTGCGACTCAATAATAACGTGATGATTGTGAAATTCTCTAGGTACCTGAAATTTCGGCGCTTTCACGACTGATGTTAAAAAAAAAAAAAAAAAAAAAAAAAAAAACACATACACACACGTCGACAGTCCGTAGCTAGAGCAATGATATTTTGTATCAGCGACAGGAGGCTTGTTGTGCGAATAACGCGTTGGCGCGCGTGCACGTTTTGTTGTCCGTTGCATTTTGAAGAGGTTTTAGATACTCATGTATGACCAAGAGCTGTTTGGAAGCTCGTTGTTGTGAAATTTTCTTGTTGAACGTCGTTGTTGATTTCGAAGTCGTGTGATCGTTCCTATTCTCTTTGTAAATAAATTACGAATATTTTTAATAAAACACGTTGTTTCTTTCATACTTCATAAAATAATCCACTGAATGTTTTTTTTTTTTTTTTTTTTTTTTTGATTTTTAATAAAACGATTTTGCAGCTATTTTATTTTTCACGTAGATCTAAAATACTACTTTCTTTCTTGCTTTCATCATCAATTAAATCTTCTACAAGCGGAACGTGCCGCGAGAAGAAGAGACTTGTTTGACTGCACGAGAAAGTACATCGTCGTGTGGATCAGTGAATCGACACCGTGCTTATTGCTTCAGATTCGCAAGAGCAATAGGATTGAGGCGAGACGGAAGAGATGGAGGTGGAGTCTCCAGGCTTGTTTTCGAGCCACCGTCGAAATTCACGTGGGGAGGGGGGAGGGAGAAGAAAGGGTCGGCGGGGCACTACGCCGGACCACTACGGCGGAGGGATTACATCCCACGAGGCTGGAAGTAAAAAGGGAGTTTTTGTTTGAGAGCCCTTTTAATTTTTAAGCCCACCCAAGCTAAAGCGGACGGCTTGGCCCCGATGTAATGAATTCCGCGACGTTCCCGTGACGTCAGATCGTCTCTATCGATCGCATCTTTCAGAACACACCATTGAAGGATGCGCTTCGGCATTACGATTACGACGGCAACGTTCCACTTTAATTCCGTTCAAAAGAAATGTTAACAATAAAAACAAGATTTTTTTCAAAATTCTCATCAGGAATTCTCCGTCGATCTCACTTTTTGTGAAATAATTATTTGCGACCGAAAGAAAATGTATGTAAAAACATTTTTTGATAAAAATATAAGTTGTATACTTTTTTATAAACGCGTGTAACACCTAGAACGAAAGAATTATACAAATACGTAATGATATATAAGTTCTTATTATCAACGAAAAAAAATATAAAAGCTCTATCTCTCTTTTTCCTGCGCCCCTGCCTATAATATCAGGAAGTTTGTGTGTATACGGCATTGTGCATGACCCTGACCCATCTTTCATATAGACTTCATCTCTCTCTCTATCGCTCTTTCTGTCTCTTTCTCTCTCTCTTTCTCTCTCTCTCTCTCTCTCTCCCTCCTTCGACATCGTCTACGCCAACGTACATACAGTCCGATCTAGACTAGCAGCGAGACTGCTGGGTAAAGAAGGACAGAAGCGTGTGATATAGATGACCGGAAGCAATCGGTTTACTCACCTTCCACCACTTCGAGACTTAAGAACCGCGCGCCGCTTTTATTGTCGAAGACGTTATCTCACATAGCTTTTTTTTTTTTTTTATTTTCATTTCGAATCGCACGTGTATCTCGACACGAGAAACATACATCGGGCGATGTTCGACACGACTTCTCTCGGCATAGATCAACTTATTTTTCTATATGGGAAAAAAATTGAATGTGATGTATGCGCAAAAAATGTGCAAATAATTATACGAGAGAGAAAATAAAAACTGCACTTGAAAAAACAAGGACAATTGGCCATTAGGTTTGTTGAAATAATAACGAATCTAAAGCCATTCTGTCTCTCTCTCTCTCTCTCTCTCTCTCTCTCTCTCTCTTTCTCTCTCTGATATTCCTTCTGCGAATGTTGCGTAATTTACAAATGTAAGTGGGTTGTTCCGTTTAAAGAGGCTAACGAAATTTGTCGGTGCGCTGATGAAGCAGTCTCTTTGCAAGTTAACTTGTCGGGTATAATACACACAAGAGAGAAATTGCAATGCAACTAGTATACTTTAGTGCAAAAGACACGTGTGTGTATATACGAAAACAAATTATTTGATGTTTGCGTGACGTTACGTGTTGACGAAAACATTAACTGTCTCAACTTATCAATTAGTGTTTTTTGACAAATTAATATTCTTTAAGATTACTCCAATAAAAACCTGATATATTGTTTTTTTTTTTTTTTAGTTTAAATTATTTCTTACTTTTTTTTCTTTATTTCAGTTTACATAATTAAATATGATAGACGTAATTTTACGCGATCTAATATTACTTTGAACAATTAGGCATTTTGTGATAAAAAAAAATGTTCTTCAATTTCGTCGCGTCGTCCCAAAACGGTGGCAATCTTTCAATGATATGCACGTTTCGAGTAAACAAACGATTCTCGTTTAGAATCAGGCAAATACGTAGTTTATAAATCACTGTGGATTGTGAATTTTTTTTTCCCCGACAAGTGAGAAGTGTCTCTCCGCCAGTTTTAAATTTGGTCAACGTCACGCACGTCAGAACGTTGTAAATCTGCCAATGTACCGCGAAAAATCTGAAGTTAAGTTACGTGCGTTAATTTTTCGTTTACTCTGGCACTTATTTGGCACTTTGTATTTGCAGTTGTACGTGACAAGATTATTTCTCATAGACGCGGAAAGTTGTTGTACAAGAAGCCACAAACTATGTATCGTCGACAATCAAAGAGACGATTCTCCAATTTGTGAGATTTGGATATAAACAAAAAGGGATTTGACGCACTAATCCAATGGCAATTTTTTAATTTGTTCAATAATTACGAACTATTACGAAGAAAAACGTAGAGTAAGAATAAAAAAAAAAAATATATAAGAAGAGGATAAAAAAAAGTTAATTGTGCTGTTGATGTAACAAATTGAGAGACGACAATGATTTCTTTCTCTTTACGAAATTCGCACACATCGAAAATGGCAGATCGAAGCTTCCAAGAAATTTGCGCTCGCGCAAGTATATTGCACCGTATATTTATGATGTTCTTATCGTAGATGTAAATTTTCATTTGTCTCGGCAGGTTTGCGAGCAAGCAAATATCGTGTTTCTTGCAAATCACAGCGAATACATCGGCTTGCGAGAAATAAAATCACGATTTCTCCGATATCACTTAACAGACGATTTAATTTTAGGCACGCAGAGATAGCAAGTAATTCGTAACTTAGCGCTTCACCCGAGCCCAAAGTGTGACCGACTAATTGTTTTGAGATTTTATTATATCCAAAGTTGTTTGTTTTTATTAATTTTTTTTATACAACACGATTTATATAACATGATGAGATTGACGATGGTTTGTAAAAAAATACAATATTCAATCGGAATAAAAACGCGATACGATCTAAAGGAGATCGCAATCCAAGACGCAGCGCTTGGAACGCTGGCCGTTCTTGCGAGTTGTAAAAATTAAATTTCAGCAATTACTCGTCAGCTATTAGCGACATAGCTGTTTGATGTGTGCCATTAGCAATGCGCGGGAATAAACGGAAGAGTTTACCGAGCGCCTGTGTGTGAGCGCGCACGTACGATCACGTTGGCTCTCTTTCTCTCTCTCTCTCTATTTCTCTCTCTCTCTCTATTAAATCATAATAGGTCCACAATGTGAGCTTCTGCTCCCGGAGGTTGACTAGAAACGAGCTTAGACAACACCGTACCGAAAGCCAAGACCTCTCTCGTACACGTCGCCCGTGGTCGACACATTGCGAATAGTCTCCCCGAGTAGGGATGCCCCGTTTCTCGCTAACAACGCCGAGGTCTGCGAAAGAAGAATAGTTTCATCTGAACTCCTGACCTCCATCTTTTCAAGATTATTTACAAGTAGTTTGATTTTTTTTTTCTAATAACGCATATAAAACAGATCATTTTTCGAACAATCTTCGCAATTTGATGTGTGCAGATGCGATCGTGCAATTATTAATTTGATAGCAATTCGGAATTAACGTAATATGTCCAAATTGGATTCTCAAACTGCGACGATAGATGGAAACGATTCAGTTAACGTTACGTGTAAAAGCATACTCTCACCCAATTGCGTGTGTAAAAATATACTTTTTACCATTTTTTTTATTTGCTCTTCGCAAATGTCGCAATATAGCGGGGCGCCAAGCGCTTGCCCTATTAATTGCTTTTTTTCTTGCAGCATCCCTACTACTATCTAGACATCCACGTATGCAGGTGTAGGTTATCAAATAAAGACAGGCCTGCACCGACGACACGCACAGACGACGAAGACGGCTAGTTTTCCTAGTCGTAGAGAAAGAGAGACACGAGAAAGATCGCGATCGTGGTCTTGGAGGGCAAGAGGAAGAGAGGTTACAGTCAGAAAGGAGAAAGAGAGACGAACGCGGGGGCGGGGCGGGGGAGGGGGAGGGCATGAGCTGATTTTACCCGCTTGATAACGACACACGGTGGACCGCAGTTGAGATGTGTGTAAGAAGATCCCCCATTGCATGTATCTCTTTCTCGTACACGTTCGGGGGCGAAAGGTGGGGATCCACGCAGCAGGCATAGAACACGGCTTGCTCTCTGTCGCGCTTAAACATCTCAGTTGCGGAAGAATATCGCGAGTTTTCGGACGCGAGTTCATATTTCGCGAGGAACCACGTTGACTCGCGACGTCGACGGCGACGACGGCGGTGGCGGAAACAATCGACGGTTTTTTTTTTTTTTTTTCCAACAATCGACTTTTTTCCGTTTTAAAGAGAGCCTCCAACAAGTGTGTATTCCACATTGCAGAGACCGCGGTCGATCGGGCTTAATTCGGGTCTACCCTGAATCAGCGGTAGGTGGCCGCGCATGTCGCGAAGGTTTTCGTTTCTCCTGACTATCATTCGCAGAAACATCGATCACTCGCAATAAAGATTTTACATACAATGACATTGTATTTTTATTTTATAGACAAATACATAATTTGTCAATTTTACATTGCATCCGCGCGCGCGCGCGCGCACACACACACACACACATAGCAATTTATTTCTTATTATTCAATCATCGTCATTTAGATAGAAATTATGTTTATTACATTTAAAATATATACAGCTACTATTTGGTTATGGTTTTTTCCTTAAGAACCGAGATACGCTGAGATCAGCTATTTCAACAAGTTGTTCAAATAATATTCCGATAATACAGTTCAATACTCGTAGCTCTGATAATAGCGTTTGATAACGGCGTCTGGATTAGTAATTAAAGAATATTGTGTAAACGTAAAGCACCTACTTCGAGGGTTTAACAATATATCTTTCATCTCGTCAATCTTTCTTGTGTTTGTCACAATATCCATAAATCATTGAGTCGCACGGGCGGCAGCCGCAATCAACCCTGTGATTTTCCCTGGCGTAGGTGTTGGCGAACGTATAAGATTGGCGATCGAGTCGAAACATGGAGAACACGTGACCGTGATAAAACAAAGTGTGCGATCTCGTCGGGGAAACACGGAGGAGCGAGAAGTGCGAGGAGTAAGTAAAGGAGTGGAGGAGATTTCGCGAGTGCGAGCGCGGAACATCGGGCCGGGAAACGTTTTCGAAAAAAGCGATGATAAGGGTCGCGAGGACGACTAAGTCACATCGGAACTGTGCGACCCGCGATTGAGGTCATTGAGAGTTTCGCTCTCCAAGTAGCACTCCGTGGTGTGCTAAGGCGCTCGGTTGTGCCAGTTGTGCGGGCAGTTGGACGACTAGGTCGAGCAAAGGAAGATGAAGAACAACTCGAGTAACTCGAATCACGAGAAGAAGAATGGGCCGGAGAACCAGAAGCTGCTGCGGGTGCCGACAACGCCGCCCACAACGCCGTCGTCGCCCACGACGCCCACGACGCCCACCAGAGGTCTAGAGGATGTTTTCAAGGAGCTGCCGATCACCGACGACACCTCGTGCGGCATATGGTGCTTCAAAGGACCGATCCTGCAGAAATTCGCCAACAAGAAGGCGTACGTGTTTCTATACGGCGTGCTTGGTTGCATATTCTCGGCCAGTTACGCCTACTTCAACGGCACCATCACCACCATCGAGAAGAGATTCAAAATACCTTCGAAGACAACGGGTACGTATGACACACACGTCGCATATTAAAATTGTTAAATATTGTCTATTCATTAATAATTCGCAATAATATTGAACATTTTTAACTACCACTCTCAATATATTTTACACACACGTATTTTATTTACACGTATATTTAAAGTGGCACTCTGATTTGTTAATATTGAGAGATATATAATATTTCAAAACATTAATAATTAGTTATATACAATGTAATCTAATCATTCACTTGAAGATAACACGTAAATTCCGAGATTTATAAATTTTTTGTTATCATAGAATTTATTAGAATCTTCATTTTTTTCTCTTAGAACAGAATAATATTAAAAAAAAAAAAGTAGGTTTTTAGAAAATTAAATTTTACATTTTAGAATATATCACATATATATTACTGTTACATTATATATATGTAATATATATACATATAATACATGCTATTTTATATAAAAAATATTTTCTAAAAGATAATCTCGAAAAAAAACTGTTCTCTGAACACGTACGCGCCTCTTCTTACGCAGGTCTCATCACGGTGGGTAACGACATCTCGCAACTTTTCGTATCCGTCGTTCTTTCGTATTACGCAGGAAGGGGTCACAGGCCTCGATGGATCGCTTTCGGTATTTACACCGTAAGTGTTTTTTTTCTCACCATGTAAAAATCCTCGCAATGCGTTCATCAAGACGTTTTTGCGATTATCCACCGCGTAGATATTCACGCGCGCCGGACTTTCCGATCGCGTCGGCAGGAAATAAAATCAGCTGTCGGCACACGCCCCGAGGAACGAGTCGGTGGAGAGACGTCATACCTCACCGATTGGTCGGTTCTTAATTAAATTAGGAAGCGTTAGAATCGTAGCTACGCTCATTCATGCCTCTCTTACCATCGTACTATCGTGGCCGTGTGCGCTTATAGCCAAGCGCTTCATTCTTCGAATAGTAAAAAGGCGCTTGTGCGCGGACTGCTGAAAACTTCGAGCTTAATCGCAAAAAAAAAAAAAAACACGATGTTATTTATACGTACGATAGAAAAAAGTAGATTAATCTTTAAAGATGCGAGCGATTGAAAATACAAATCGTTTTTGCATCAATGTTGTACTAAAATGAGCCATTTTGTTCGTCAGGTTGTGCTTTTTTGTTGTCTAACGATGCTGCCGCACTTCCTCTACGGGCCCGGCGAGGACGCTCTGTCGCTCACCAAGGAATACGGGGCGAAATTGCCGACTCAACTGACAAACATGAGCGCGATACCCGACAGGCATCGGAAATTCCTCTGCATGGACAAAGAAAATCGCGAAACGGACTGCGAGGTCCAAGACGGTAACTTCGCGCCGCAACTGCTTCTTTTCATAGCCCAGCTGGTGTCCGGAGTGGGTGGTTCTCTTTATTACACCCTCGGCGTGTCGTACATGGACGACAACATACAGAAATCAAAGACGCCGGCGTTGATCAGCTTCTCGTACTTCCTGAGAATGTTGGGACCTGCCATCGGCTACGGACTGGCCTCGTTTTCCTTGAAGTTCTACGTCAGCCCGACATTAACTCCTACCATCACGATGCAGGATCCAAGGTACGTGATTAGATAATTGCAATCACACTTGGACGTAGTTCAATAACAAATTATTCGTTAACTAAGCAACACGATGATCCACAAAAAAATCTATAGTTCATTTGTAATTACTTAATTGTTTTTTTTTTTTTTGCAATACGCAATACTCAAGGTGGCTGGGCGCCTGGTGGCTGGGATGGATTATTCTGGCCATTCTACTTTTTATATTCGCGAGTGTGATCGCGCTCTTTCCGAAAACTCTGCCGAGAGCGGCGGCGCGCAAAGTTCTCGCCTTGGAACGCAACAAATCGGCCAGCAGCATCAAGGGCGAGCAGGAATCGGAATTGCCGGCGTCAATATCGGACATGATGAGAACATTCAAGCGACTGCTGACGAACACGACCTTGATGTGCAACAATCTCGCGACGGTCTTCTATTTTATGGGTTACATGCCGTACTGGATCTTCATGCCGAAGTACATCGAGACCCAGTACAAACAATCGGCGTCGGTTTCGTCGTTAATCACCGGCACGGTCGGCTTGGTGTTCAGCGCCTTTGGAATTTTGTTGTCCGGTCTGATCATTTCGAAATACAAACCCAAAGCCAGATATTTGGCGGCTTGGAACGTCATGATCGGCATTATATCGATAATGGGGATGATCTCTTACGCCTTTCTCGGTTGTTCGGCGAACGACAGTCAAATCGCGATTCAACCCAATGGTGTTCTGAAAACGCTGCTGCCCTGCAACGAGCAGTGCAGTTGCGACTACGTCACCTACAATCCCGTGTGCACCGAGAACGGACAAACATTTATATCGGCGTGTCACGCCGGCTGCCGTAGCATGAAGGTACGACATTACCTTCACTTGGTAAATTTGTTTAATTTTCTAAAACGGTCAATTAATTTATAAACTTTGAGAAAACGACCAATCGAACAAATTGTGTCTCTTCAGCTGTTTAGCAATGGCAGCAAAATTTACACGGACTGTAGCTGCGTGAGAACAACGTTGCCTCATCATCCGGCGCAGTCAGGCGCCAACAACACCTTCCCATTCTCGACGGAACCCTCTTACGAAACGAATCCTCTCTGGTCCGAAACCGTTTCGGAGACACTGGGAACGGCCGTTCCGGGTTCGTGTCCGGTCGACTGCATGGAAAAGTTCTACATCTTTTTAGCTGTGGTGTGCCTTTTGAAGTTCAGCGGCGCGACAGGCAGAGCGTCGAATTTCCTAGTTTCCGTGAGATGCGTCGACGAGAAGGACAAGGCGGTCGCTATGGGCTTTGGATTGACGATAATGAGCCTGTTTGCGTTCATACCGTCGCCGATTTTGTTTGGATATATATTAGGTTTGTGATAAACTTTATTTGTGCACACACACACACACACACACACGTACGATTGGAGATAGACTACTTACAGCTCGATATTATCAAGTGTGGTAAATCAACATCTTCTTTTATTTTTTTTATATTGCTTCACTTTGTTGGTTCAAAATCATTTTTCGAGCGCGCGCACGGTTGATCGCACTTTCTATTTGAAGATCGATTAGTAATTTTTTTTTATCTCTCTTATACAGATAGGACTTGTCTTGTGTGGGGCAAAACGTGCTCGGGGACGGGAAATTGCTGGCTGTACAACGGCGAGGCGTTGAGGTACTTGCTGAACTTCACCGCAGCCTGTAAGTGCAAATTGCAAAACAATTGCGCGCAAGAAAACAGTATAGCCAATTGGAACACGTTCGGTCTCTCATTGCGTTGATTCTTTTTTTCGAACAATTGCAGGTTTCGTAACAATCGGCACGCTGTTCGACGTAGGGGTTTGGTACTTCGTCAAAGATGTGAAGATCTTTGACGAGGAAATCGAATTGGAGGACATAGCTGAGGAACCCGGCGAAACACTTTGAGGAAATGATCACGTTGATGATCACGTTTATTAATAAAAACAAAAAAAAAAAAAGGTTATTAATGAGACGCTTGAATGGTAGATCTCCATGTTGAGAAAGAATGAGCCAAGGACTCGAAGTGAGAGAGGACCGACAAAATAAAGACTTTACAAGTACCTTAAGCATCTCCTTAGATATTTAAATATCGTAGGAATCTAGATGAGAGAAAACTGATCGATGATCATCCCCGTTCATTGGTGTGTTCGCAAAGAAGAAGAGGCAATTACGTTATATTCGATTATTTTAATCAAATTTTTAATTTAATTTTATAATTTACCGCGGTCAGATATTTTTATCGCAAATATCATCGTAAAATAATTAAGTGTAATATCTGAATCTTTATCTTGGAGATTCACACAATGTTTCTAAATGGGAAGTAACGACTTTAAAGTGTCAATCAGTGCATAATCAAATGTATGTATATTCTGTGCGTATACACTGTGTATACAGTCGAAACAATTAAAAGCTAATTGTGTGTGTGTGTACATATATAATAATTCTACTTTTAACTAGCAACTAGTAAGACATACATTGTAATTTATCTAACAATAAAATATATAAATACACAATGTATCCTAGATTTGTTGTTTGGCTAAGAAAGATTTTTGCGTTCGAAATAATTTTATCGAAACACAACACACATTTCTTCTGCATGTGTTGAATAACGAGAGAGAGAGAGAGAGAGAGAGAGAGAGAGAGAGAGAGAGAGAGAGAGAGAGAAAGAGAGGAAGGGAGAGAGAGGGAGAAAGAAAGATAGGCATTATACATATAGTTTAAAACTACAGAACAAAATCATTATTGCAAAACAAAAGTGAAGGAAATAATCTACAAAATGATATATTACATATAACATATGAAGATAAATTTTAATAAATATTAAAATTATTAAAATAATACTTCTTAACAATAAAATGTGTGTCATTACACAAAGAATACACAAGATTACATATATGTCTCGTTAAGTATAAAATCATTTATAAGAAATAACAAATGGGCTGATAAGAGGCAAAAGTCTTATTTAACAAACAATCTTACAAACAAGTAGAACTACGAATTATTATCGAGAGTTAATGAATGGAAATGCACATTTTCATCAGTCACGGAAGATCAGTTTCTGCATACGCCGCACAAATCATACATACGTACGTATATATTATATAAACATTTTAATTTAAAATTATACAATGCTTGATCACATCGAGATAAATTATTGAAACTTTTTGTTGCGCATGCATTGAACGAGTATGTCTTTGATACCGTTTACTTTTACTAATGAATTACCGATTTTGTTATCACACAATATACACAGAACTTGATGTTCTCACATGTGTGTGTGTGTGTGTGTATGTGTCATGTGTATTACAAAACAACAACGTGTATTAGAACAACTTTAAAGATCAGTTTGATGAATCGGTTTATCTTCTTTGGCGGAGTGTTTCGGGCTGGGAGTTTGCCGTCTCTCTGAATGCGAGTTCTTGTCTTGAATGTTAGGCAAGCTGCCAGAATCTGTAGGAGACTGTTTCCGGGAGGACAACCTGGAAGTAGGAACCATGGCTACCAAAGGTATACCCAGTTTGCTCTCCGATCGATTTCTCGTATCCTCCATCGATTTCACCGATAACTGATCATCGCTCAAAGTTTCCTGACTCACGTTCTGCTCGTATTGATCGATCAGCGACTTCACGTCCTTCAAGTGCCCCGTGTTGCTCTTACCGTTTGGATCTATCGGTATGCCAACCTCATTGAAATCGCCCTGTTTGACTGCGGTCTCTTGACCTTTCTTCGAGAACTCGAAGCTGCTTGTCTTCGAGGAACCGTCCTCACGACCCTTGTGATTCTTGAATTTGATATTCTGAGTCTTTCGCGGATCCTCGTAGTTATCGGGATTCGGAAACCGTCGTTTTAGAGACGAGTTCTTGGACGAGAGCCGATCGTCCTGACTTGGGTCGTAATCCTTGCTCGAAATGCGCTTTCTCGATCTAGGACCGACGCTACTGAGATCGCTCTCGACGTCGGAATCGATCTCCAGCGGTGCGTAAGCTATTTGTGGATTCGATTGTTTCTTACTCTCGTCGCTCGAGCTGTTTAGCTCATCTTCGGAATCCAGATTTTGGATCGTCGATTTCTTATCGTGCTTCGCCGGAGGATTCCAACTCGTTCGACGATCTCCCGGACCTAGCGGACCGTATTTCAAAGGTACGCTCTTTTGAGTACGTTCTTCTTTCCTCGAAGAGGTTTCTCCCGTTGAATTCGGTCCTGTCCTCGATTCTGGTTCGACCACCGCCTCGATTTGTCTTGTATCAACATTATCTATAAATATGATTGAAAATTTATCATTAATATCTCACCAAAAATTACACAAAACACAAGTTTAGATTTAGAAAACAAAAAAATTTTTACTGTTGTTAACTGCGTCGTTCGTTATTTCTTGTTGCACGGCTGGTGTTTCTGGACTAACCAGCGATTGCAAGGCGCCACTTTCTTCATCTTTACTTTCGATCTTTACCTGTTCGTACAATTGCAAGTTCTTACAGAAGAACCAAACGAGAATTTTGAACATATGACTCAATGACAAAAACATTATTGTCATGTAGCACAAGTAGTTCACGAGCTTTTCGTTGTCGTGCAAATGACAAATAGCCCCTTTGCTGCCCCAATATATACACGTCTGGCGCGCCACGTATTCGTAAAGAATTCTGCCGGGAACGAAGACGAAAAGAGCGATCCACATCATCCAGAAACCTATGCTGAGCGCTTTGTCCTGCTTGTAGACGGATCTCAGGTTGATCAGTAAATCTCCCACAAAAGTGGATGCGATCAGTGCATACGCCAATACAGATCCAAACTAAAAAAAGAGTGAAAAAAAAAAAAACTGTTACTTACAATCGTAAATAAGTCAGATATTTTCTTACTTGCAAACGTAAATAATGTGTCAAAAAATAAGAAAAAAATCAGCAAAACCTCAAAAAATAACCAGCCGGCTTGACATTTGTCCGATTCGCACGGGCCATCTTTTGCTTGGTCGTTATCCCATGTTGTCATGTCTTTCACGCATGTACAACCACTGTATATCTTTACGTTGTCGACGTAGATAATTGTGGTGCATCCGGCGTAGCAAGGGCTGTAGAACGTGAGCTTTCCGGAACTTTCGCACACCGGCCGAAAATCGGCGTCGCTTGAACAACGGCAATACTTGTTGCAGGATTTCACCAAACCGTTGCTGCACGAAAACATAATCACATGAGTCTAGATCCGCTTGCGCGGATTATTTATCAAATTTAATTTAGATGCGAAATAAAAGTATTTCTTTATTTAATTATTTATTATTTAATTATTTATTATTTAATTATGTATTTATTATTGTTCGACAGTCTTGAATGTCGCTTTCCGAACAATTGAAAAGCACTCACGGGCTTTCGGGCAAGCCAACGACAGGCGGTTTGTCGCAAGTGGCGAAGATTAGCGAGGTGATTATTGCCACTATCAAAATCACTATGACCAAACTGTAGCCAATGATGAATCTCGCTCGTGGCTTTCCCTTAGCCAACACCAAGCCGCTGACGATTATAATCAGACCAACTAAAACTGGTCTTACAATATCTGGAACGTAAAAAAACAGTTACGTTATCTATCGTCGTATAAATTAGTCGAGAACTGTACACGCAATATTATATCTAAACATTTGTGTAATGTCAGAAATAAAGACACTGTTTTATCTGACGTTTTTTTATTTTTTTTTTTTTTTAATATACGCTCATTCAATAAGTACGTCAGTTATGACTCACTGCTGATTAGCCGGGACAACAGTGGATCGCTAAATCCGAGAAGCATTCCCGTCGGTCTGGGCATGTGAAATCTCGATTCCAAAATAATATCTTCGTGTTTTATGAAGTTCAGAAGCGCCACCGCGCAAAATACCGTTGCGAACACGTTGCACATCAAAATCTTGTTCGTGATCAATCTGCAGAATGACGGCCAGAAGTCGGGGCTGCCGACCTTCGTGCTGACGGTTCGATGAGGCGCTCGATTGTACAGCGAGGCGGACGAATCAAGAAGTGAGGCTGCGGCTTGCTCGACAACCTAAGATAAAGTTTAAGAGATTTAAAATAAAAAACATAGAGAAATGTGTCGCACAATAAATATTTTTTTTTAACAATATAATAAAAATCAATCGCGTTGTACCTCTGAAGGTAATCTTCTGGGAAACCACGAAAGCAACAAGCCGGGAACCACTAGTAATACAGACAGAATTGGAAATCCAAGCCACCACGCGCCGATTTGATCCTCGTACGAATTTATGACAGAGAAATCTTCCGCGTCTATCCTAAACGAGTCCATGAAAGTAAAAATAAGCAACAAAATATGCTTGTTGATGTTTTATAAAATCTATCGTCTAATTTTTACAAACGTCGTAACGCGCGAATGAATTTTTTTTCAGAATGTTCAGAGAAAACCGAAGTACTTACCGAAGACATCCCCATCCCAAAAAGTATCCGAAGAGAACGCCGACGATTTTTAAGGCAATAATTATACCGATGAAGGCGGCCACGTGTTTTCTTTTCGTGTTATCATCTAAGTAAGAAATTCCCAAGGCGTAATACGCAATGTTCCCCATTCCAGTTGTGATTAACACTAGAATTAAGATAACGATGGTGGTGTAACAGGTCTCGGTTTCTTCTATGATGACTCTGGATAGCGCGGAATTGCACAATTCCGGACTGTCGTCTGTAAGATTTGATATAAATTTGTAATTTGGTTACTTAAAAAAATAAAATAAAATAACATTTAGTCTCTGAGATAATTTATATGATACTAAATACAGGGGCAATAGAGCGCCGAGGTGAAATCGTTTTGATTATCGAGAAATCGGTAACACACAAGAGAACTGACCGGCGTATAATGACATGTGAGTTGCGTTCTGCGTGTCCTCGATAACACGTACGCGATGCGTTAAATGAGGTATTATCAAAATAAAGTACGACACGCTTTGCAAAAGTGTCAAGGCGCCTATCCACGAAGCTCTGTGTATTTTATCGCCCCAGTAAGCTATTACCAATCCGAGGACGATAGGTGTCAAATCCGCCACTACGAGAATCCAGTCTAGAATAACAAGATTGCGTTGAGATTTATATTTTTATTGAATTGATTTTTGCAATATTTGCAATTAGTAAATATTTGTGATTTAATCAATTAATTAGTAATTTTTAAAAAATACTTTTTTGCTAATTTGTTTATATATGTTGTTAATGTACCCACCCATTAAATAAGGATCGATGTGAAACCTCCTGGCTATCGTAGATCCAGCCACTTGAAAATAAGCGTGCGACGCGGCTTGCACCACGCCGAGCCAACAAATCAATCCCACGAAGAGTTTGCGCGTCGCAAATTTCGCCAGTTTCGGACATTGCAACTGCCCGCAGCCGCAATCAATTGACTGATTGGGTATCGGATTCGCCGGTCCTGACAGACCGCCTTCCACTTGCGATCCGCTTCTCAAAACTTCCGGAAAATTGCGAAGCGACATCTTTTGTTTCTGTTTCTTCAGAAAGACGCGCCCTTGATTGTCGCAACAAGATCTTATCGTTAAAATCTTATCATTTTGTACGTACGTTTGAAATTTTGCATTTTTTTACATTTATTTACTATTTTGTATATTACGTGCATATGTATAAATACATACTCAACATGTTCTATTAGTTTTAACAATTACTCTTTATTAAAGACATCGCATCGTTAGACGATATCTTACGTGATTACGAGAAATACAATGTAAGAATCACTGATATCGAACGACCTATGTATTGGTATGAGTCATTACGCGTTACTGGAAATCGTAAAGACTCATAGAAGAGTTCACGCTTCTTCAATATTACACGTAAAACAAAAAAGTAAAAACAATGAACACATCTTTTGTTACGAGATTCGATAAAAATATTTCCATTCTTACGCAACGTTACGAAAAAAGTTACGAAATGTGTGAGATATCGCACCATAAAGAGACACACTGACTTACGTTTGTTCCAAACTTGTTCCGCCTCGTATATCGTATTTTCACAGACTGCAACAAAACAAAATCACATTCACAATCAAGTCAGCGTGTTAATGTTTTTCCGAGGCGCGTTCACATGTTGGCAACATCTCGCCTAAAATTTCACCCATTGGGAGATTTTTTGTTGGTTCCGCGCGTTTTCACTTCTGTCGAGGTGAACTGGTAATGTTCGATATAACCGTACACAGGCGCGGCACTAGACGACGAATACCGCGTGTTATCTCTTCACAGATATGTCGCCGAGATATCTTTCGATAAAGTTAGTGTATTATACGTGTACCACGATGGGGATAGCATTACCGACACCCACACTGTGTCACGTAGAGGTGTGCGAAACGTTGCGATGGCGCTGCTCGCGTGAATATAAAAGGGATAATGTATATATATATATCACAAATACATATAAAGTATTTATCTATATAACGTCACTAATCACGTCTCTGTGACAATATTGTCAATATACTCGCATTTTTTAATATTTTGTCACTTACATATACAATAACTTATTTGAACGTTAACTTCTTTTTATTATATTTACATATTTTTTATTTCAAAAAATTAATTCTGTTAAAATAATGAATGAAAAATTAATTCTGTTATTCTGTTATAAACCGACGTTTGTTGTTCGATTTATTAATTAATAAAGAAAAAATGCGGGAAACGATATATGATAATATATTATGTAATATAAGTTATCGAGGAAAGGCGCTTATCGATACGAAATCCCATCTAGCAATTCGACCGGATCGTTCCCGTTGAAGCGAAGCTCTCGAACGACTTCGGGGATGACGAATTTCGTATTTGCCGCCCGTGTGAGCGCAGGTCGAATCGCGAGAGGTCCAATTACGAGGACGCTGGCGAGGCCTAGCCGGCTCTCTAACACCAAGGAAGGAGTTAGCAGCCTTAAGCACACTTAAGTCGGTGCCGTAAGAAAATGACGAATGCCAATTAGCATATGAAAAGCTCCCACCCTCCGGCCGGAGGTGGCGTCTCCGCCTGGACTAGCTGCGGACCGGCTCGGCGCGCGCTTGGCAAGGCGATCACGTTTTTGAATATTAAGGGCGGGATTACACCGAGGGCTTAACGCGCAAAATTTAGTCCGGCACGGAGGAACGAGAAAAAATCACCCTTAAGACCTTCCACAACGGACACCGATGAAGTAGAGCCAGGTTCTTCGAGGATCGAGGCGGGAAGGCGCGCGCGCGCGAGAGATTTTCTCGTTTCAAGGAAGAAACACGCGTCTTCCTCCTTGACAAGGAATTTTGTCTTAGCGAGACGATCATTAAAAATGTGAATAATAACAGGGATGAATCTGAGAAATGACGTATTGTGCGGACTCTTAATTTAATTTGATCGTTTTGCGCGATATATTTTACAAAACCAAGTTCACGTGTTCTTACTCTCACTCCCTTCGAAGCATGTCTATAGAGGGATTATATACTAAAAATATGTGCAAATATGCAGGTACATGTATATATTTATTTGTATATGCGGATATAAATATCTGTAAGTGATACTATACGGAATATTATATATATATATACATATATATATATATATATATGTATATGTATGTGTTGCTGGCGCGTAGGACGATGCTGGCTTTCCATTAGCAGAGTAAGTGACCAGCGCTCGCATTTTCTTTGATGTCAGTTAATTTACTAATAACATCGCTTCGCGACCACCACCGTGCGCTCGTCTTCTAAATATTTGTACCGCCAACATATCGACTTGGTCTCATGTAATTAAGCTTCATTATTATTTGAGCGCGCGAGTGGTCAGCCGGGAAAAAGTCCTTTTGCGGAACAACCCGTGCGCCGCGAGTTGAACGAAACTTCATTTCGCGGTTTCCGTTCCGGAGAATATATATTCGAGTTTTACTTATCGAGACACGTTAATAAAGCAACGTTCTCTTCTCGTTATTTCTCGTTCGTTCCGGATCTAGTCTCTTTTTCTTTAGCTCAAACAAGAAATAGCTTCGCAAGCTCCAAGAAAATATCCTTTCTCGAGCAAATTGTAATCTCGCGCGATTAGCGAGGCAACGAGAAACGTATCCTTATGTGAAAAGAAGATGAAAATCTCGATCGACCTTTCGCATGAAACGGGGTTGAGCGAAGGGTAACGGGGAGAAAGAGAGGACGGTTCGGCGATCTTAGCAGAGGATTACGTAGAATTAAGTCCAGGACAGGGGCGTGCCCCCGTAACACTTAATTTTTCCCTCGATTTTTTAATCTCCCGGTAAATATCGCCCGACTCCTCTCTCCCCTTGCTGCCCCCGTTGTCGTGGCCACCCCTACTCGCCTTTCGCGTTCTCTTACCATCGTCAAAGGAGAACCCATTTAAAAACCTCATCAATGCTTAAGCCCCCGCGCTACCATAGGAACTAATCCCTCCTATTTTAACGTAGGACGAAGAAGAAGAAAGAGGCAAAGAGAAAAAGAGAGAGAGAGAAAGAGAGAGAGAAAGAGAGCAAAAAGTGCGCGCTTTTAAAAGTAAGGCTCCGCCTTTATTAGTAGATACAACAGTTTTATTTCCACCGAAAAAGGCGAAGGAGAAGGAAGAAGGGATTTCGCTTCGTATTTTTCTCCTTGTCTTTCGATGCCTCTATCTATCTCGGTTTACTTCGCCCTGCGCGTGCTCTCAGTCCGCCTCGCTCTTCTCCGGTTTGTTCTACTAACGTGAAACGTACACGCGAAGCTCTCAACCCTCGAGACACGCCTAATTGGCTACGTTCGCCGCGAACTCCGCAAGATAGCGAGATGTCGTTTTTCTTTTTATATAAACGCGTCGATTAAATTTTTCAAACATACACACACGCGTACACATTTATATGTAATTTAAAAAAATTCACAATATAAAAAACAAAAAGTCATATTTTCAATATACAAAACGTGTATTCAAACGACTAGAAAAAGTTGACAGAAGTCGCGCTAAAATAATATATCGACGCGCGCGTCAACTCGAAACGATCGAATCGGATCAACTCGGGCGCACACAAATATTTTCATGTATGATTCTCTTTTGACCGCGTCATTCATTTCTGAACGACTCGCTGCTCTCGATGTGGGTGTTGATCGTGCGTGCGAAGCTCGACCCAACGAGCGCGACCGTAATACGCTTTAAACTGTTAATAGAGTGCGTGGAGGGTGTTTGCTCACGGTTGAATCTCGAGTGTTGGACTAACATTCATGATGAAATTAATCTCTACCGGACGGACTGACGGATGTTTGGGGTGGCGGAGGTCGATTAAAAAGCCCCCCGGTTGGCTTTCGCATGAACAGTCCGTCGCGTGGGGTTTGTCTCCTCTTCGTGCTGACCTCCGAACCTCTCCGCGAACCCGCTCTGGATATGTGACGTTGCGCGCGGTCGGATAAGTGGTTACCGTCAACGAAATAACTCGTCCACTCGACGGTTATTCGATTGAAAATGAGAGAGAGAGAGAGAGAGAGAGAGAGAGAGAGAAAGAAATTACGGGCAACTGGACGCAAAATTATGTCTGTTACATCATTTCGTTACTTTTTTATGTTACTTTTTGTGTAATTCAATTGTTCAAATATTAAATTTCAATTTAATTATAATATTAATGAATATCACATCTCGCGGTTGATGCATTTAAACGAAATAGTTGCGGAATCCTGCTTTTAACGATCGTTAACTTACGACTCTATCGTTTGAATCGTAACGATCGAATCTTTGGCTTTTGCAATTGCATGTCTGATTATTCTCCAATAGGATTATTATTAATTAAGGGTATTGTTCTGTAAGAGGATGCATTAAGATACCGCGGCCGCGCACGAGATACCGCGCGGCAAAAGTTCGACCTTAATAGACGATAATGGGTTTGGACGAATTATTCAGTCGCTAATAACCACAATAACAATAGCGTGATCTTTACGTTTCTTCTTTCATTGTTTTAGTCTTCTCCGTTTGCCGGGGAAAATGAGAAGCGGGTGAGGCTTCCATCGTGAAAAGCGTCGTCGAGATAACAGACTTGGCCGCAAGAAGAAGCGAGAGGTATGGGAGGGGGGGAAGAGGGAGGGTAGACGCTTAACATTACAATGGCCACTCCAAGTTGCAACCGCTACCCCCTCGCTGGAAAGCGCTTGTCGCGATTCGGGATTAGGAGCCTTTTATGAATCGCAGATCTTGATGAATCGTTTCTTTACGACTTCTAAGATTTCCACGCAAATTCGCCTTGACTTTATTATTAATAAAAATTGTGTGATACGCGTTCGCGATTCGCTGCGAGCTCCATTAATTTATTAACAATGATAATCATATTTTAGCGCAAAAAAGAAAAATTTATTTCAAACTCGTTTGCACAGAGAGAAAATAGAAAGTACGTCAGAGTTTTTCTCTCGCTCGCAACGTCGGTGAACGCTTTGAAATAAAGAGACGAGAGACAAAAAAGAAACTTTTCGGAGGATCTTGTGTTTCCGACGTGTATAGAACTTCATTCTTCTCTTCGGTCTGAAAAATAAGCGCCAGGTTCGGCGAAATATCCACCGCAAATCGCGGTAGCGCGTCGACGGAAAGGGGAACGGAGAACGGCGGGGAGTAGGCAGTCAGAGTTTGCTCCTCTGCTTTTTCAAACAGAAATAAGAGTTTTAAGAATCAACATACGCGTCGCGCGACGCAGATCAAAAGACGCGCCGTCGATAATTGGTAGAAATCTTTTCGCCCGCCACCCACTCGGAGAGATTTTTCCGGTTTTCTCTCCTCCCCCGAACTTGGGAGCCTCCCTCGTCGACATTTTCGTTTGAGGATTATGCACATTTCACGGTGGCCGTGACGGAAAAACATGGACGGCATATTTATTTTGTCTCCTCGGAACACGCTCAGCGCGCTTCTCGAAAACGGGGAGCGTCGGGGATGAGCGACGGGGGGATGTAGGGTGGTTTCCACCCGTGCGGTCTCACGCGGCGAGAGAGAGAGAGAGAGAGAGAGAGAGAAGGAGTCCTGATGTCTTTGGTTTACGTTACACTTTTATTTATCTATAACTGAAAGACGCGAAAAACTCACGATATGACGCAGACGTCTATCGGTAAAAGTAAAGCAACTCCTTTTTTTCAACGCTAATTGGTATCTTTGGACATTCTTGGTTCGAGTTTGTTTTATAAAAAATTACGAACAAACTGTCTTTGACAGTTTCTACGAATTTGTTTTATGAGTAGACTGTGTGTCTGTCGGTTTTCGCGTATTGTTTTGCAGTAATTTATTTACACTAAAATATTTTTAAAATATTTCTTAAAAATATTAACACGATTATCCAATCGGGAAATTTTCGTGTGTGTTATTCTCGGGGGAATAGGCGCGCTAAAGATCAAGTTCCGGAAACTATGAAAAGGACCGCTGAATCTCATTAATAATATATATGGCTCTTCTCTCGGTGTTCGCGCAAAGTTTGCTTCGAACAACTTAGCATATTACTGCCCTAGAGCGTTCACATGAAGCTTCACGTAAAACTTTATTTTCGCGTCGTAACCGAAAATTCGTTCTCGCGCCACGCCGCGCGGATTACTTACTTACGTAAAAGCCGCCGATGCGTCGTTATATCAATCGAAAACAGAAGAGAAACGTAAAACAATTGCGCTAATTAAAAATGAAAAAAATCGCGGACGAAAAAGCGCGAGGAGTTAAAAAATCTCTTTAATTTTGGGACGTAGATTCGTAAGAAAAGAATGGACGGACCTCCAGGAAGGGGTTAACTTCTAATTGTTTTGTTAAATGACGCGCGAGTAAGAATCCCTCGGAGGACTTAAGCCCCAAAGCGACCGCTAGCAGTGGTTTCAGTTCATTTCGTACTCTCTTCTTCTTCTTCTTCTTCTTCTTCCGCCGTCAGCCGTCTTCGTTCGTGTCCTTCTTTCTCCGCGAGTCCGTCGTTCCTACTTTTCCTCTTCCCTTCCCTCCCGAGCCTCTCCGCCGCCTTAATTCTTAGCTTTATTCTCTCCTAAGACTCTCTCTTAATTTCTTATTTCTTCCCCCCACCGAGCCCCCTCTTCTCGTCTATCCCACCTTTCGCAATTTATATCCGACGAAGAAGAGAGACAGGTCGCGCGTGGCAAAGAGAGAAAGGACACTGAATGCCGGGCTTAAGCAGACAATGCTTCGCTTTCAAGCGGCGGCTTCGAAGACCTTTCTTTCGCATTAGATACTTTAATTCTTCAAACGTGTCTCGCTGCCAGGCGAACGATACTCTTCCTCTCGCACGCGCGCGCGTGTTACGGGTGACTTTTTAAAATTCCACTTCGATGAACCCGCGGCATTAATTTCGTGATTTTTTTCCGCGGTTACTCGCGTAATTGAAAAAACTGCCAGGAGACAAACAAAGACACCGCGCCGCGTTCTTTTCGGGAAATATATTCTATATTAAAAAAGGCATTTGGACCGAGAAGTGTGCGTTTGGATTCGAATATATTGCACCTATTGTTGCCTCTTTTTCGCGTTGCCGATTGGTTGGTTAGTTGATCGAGTCGAATCGAATCGGTAAGATCGAGAGAGTAAATAATGAAAAGCGATTTTGAGACAGTTCGTCGTATATATAGAGAAAATTAAAAACGTAACTAAAGTCACGTGACAGGAAAGAGTAGAAAAACAACACGTGAAAATAACGTGACTGTAATTTATATTATATATAACATTAAATAATACATATTATATACATATAATTTATTATATATTTATAATATTATACTTTATATTGTATTATATGTATTATATACGTACTACAGTAATGTTACTGACCTTCGCCGCGCGATTTTGGCGGGGTCACTGACCTCGGCCGCGCGGCCTTGGCGGGGTCACTGACCTCGGCCGCGCGGCCTTGGCGGGGTCACTGACCTCGGCCGCGCGGCCTTGGCGGGGTCATTGACCCGGCCGCGCGGCCTTGGTGGGGGGGAGTCACTGACCGCGGGCGCGCGATCGCGGCGGTGTTACTGACTTCGGTCACGTAATTACAGTATATATATATATATATACATATATGCGTATGTGTGTGTATTATATATAGATATAGAATATTACATATAATATATATAATCCTTTTTCCCTGTTACGTGACTTTAGTCACGTGTTGTTTTTCCACTTCTCTCTCACTATTTTTTGAGTTTGATTTTCATGCGTTATTTCTGACATTTCTCATATGTGTATTATATATGGTTTATAAGACGTATATACTATCTGTCATCGCGGTGACAGGTTGTGTTCACTGACAACACGTTAAATAAAAATAACAATAGTGTGCGCGTAGAGCGCGTTTGTGTTGTGCTAGTATTGAAAAAAAACGTAACTTATGTGTTTTTTTTCGCGTTGTATGTGTGTATTGACAAAATATGTCAAATTAATTAATACAAATGCTTGAAACGTATTTTGATACTTCTACCAATATATATCGCATGCATATCTATCTTTTAATTATTTATCTTTAAACAATTACGAAACGTTGTCGTAATTCGTCATTAATATTCTATACTTATTAATGGAAACGACGCGTTTAAAGTTACACGGAGTTGTACAAACAAACGGACGACGGCGGCATAATTCCGCGACATCAATTTTGCAGTAGTACCGGGACTCTGACAACAATGACAGAGCCGGGCGGCTGCAACATTATTACCGCGACGGCTACGGAGCAACTGTGTAACATCCAAGGCTTACCGGAAGGACACGTTAGCACACGGGAGAAACGTTAGCGGGCGTGAACTATCGAGTAACTGTCAAATGCTCGCGTACGTGGGTAACGGTTCAATTATCAAACCGTTCGTGCACGTTAACAGAAAACGCTGACCTAGACCCCTCTGTGACAGAAGTGACATTCATTGCTCCATTGAAGCCGTCACGCATCGGGGTGATCGGCTGTCATCGACCGGATTCGGAACAAGACTCGTTGTCCGAGAAAATCGGTTCGCACACATTTCTCGAACCACGATCGAGAGAGTTAAAAATCCAGTTCCAGTTTTCGGATCAGATCCGTTGCGTTTCGATTCTTTACGTTTACGCGCATCCGAATATTTCGTTCGAAATTGAAGAAAATAGACAATTTACGGAAGTATCAGTCGAGCGCTATCGGAAGATGCGCCGGCCGACGCTGTAAACCGCCATAATTATTCGATACCTCTTGACACACGTAATTGGACAAGTTCGTCGGGAAATGCCAACCGAAAGTGAGTAAGAGCGCGGAGAGACGTGGACGGTGTGATGAGGGGAGGGAGGGAGAGGTAACGTGGAAGAGCTAGCCGTCGATTTTACTGACCATCTACGAGCCAACCATCGGCTGGTAATGGCCACTTTGAGGGCCCACCATAAGCTTTCCCAAAGAGACGAACCCTTGCTCTAAGTGGTCTTATACCGACGTTTCGACGAGGTAGATACTTACTTTGCCTATCCACAATATGACCTGACCTTTTGCCCCCTCCCTGTTCCCTCTCTCTTTCCCCATTCTGACCGTCTTCCTTCTCGCCGTCTGTCTGTCTGTTCTCCATCCCCCCCTCCCTCCAATGTAATCGAGCGGATATCAATTTCTTCCTTCATCCAATGCGAGTCAGTCAGCGCGGAAAATTTCACGATCGTGAAATTGTGAATTTTAATCGATTAAAACAGCATTAAAAAAAAAAACAAAAAACCGTGTGCAAAATCTCAACTCAACGTGTAAGTTTCATTGACTTTTTTCAAGTTACATGTGTTTCGCATTTGAAAATTTTTATCGCTTAGCAGTGGTTTTACTCAAGTTTGAAATATTGAAGTCTGAAGTGACGAGCAACTCTCTCTCAAAATTGCAACGCAATGGCGGCCGCGCGCGCGTTCTCGTTGCGCTGCACCTGCGCACCCAAGGGGGGGTGCGTGCACGGGGTGTACAAAGTATATACGCGCGTCGTCCTCGTCGATGATTTCAATTTTATCGTTCGAACGCGCACGATGGGAAGACGGCGGGTGTAACGGAACGGGAGGGAGGGCGGTGGCGCCCGGAACAGCGGGTTTCAGAGGCTAAATGGAGGTACACGGCAGAGAAGCAAGGGTTAACTCAATAGAGGTCTAAGTGAATTACTTATCGCGTGTACACCCAGTATACAGACTAGATGCGTTTAGCTATAAGTGAGGAGGATACTCAGGGCCGATCCTATACCCGCCCGGCTCGATGAGCGTCTCTCGCGCGCGCACGTCTCTTTCGCCCTCTGCTTCCTTTCCCTCGTCCATTTTACCGACCTTTTTCCGTCCGCGTTACGCTCGCACGTGCAGCTCACGTCTCGAACAATTGCATTACACACCGCGCGAGCATCAAATATCAATTGCATTACAGTCTTTTGATGTCCACATCGCACCGAAAACAACACAGAGACGCTTCGTAAATAGTCGCTATTGGTATTATTTATATGCCGCGGATTGCGGTACAAGTTGTCAGCGAGATTCGCATACGTCGTTCGCGGATCGTCCTCTTCGTCGTCGCACTTCGATTTGCGTTCCTGTTTAATTGTCTTCGAAAAGGATGCGAGGCGGGTTAATACAGTCTTCTTGGAAGGCCCTTACGAAGGCCCTTCTATCGTCTGGATCTTTGATGGACGCCTGACTGCTCAAGAAAATTCAGTTAGTCCGCAGCTTTGTGCGCTATCGCGAGCGACGAGAAGGGAGAGAGAGAGAGAGAGAGAGAGAGAGAGAGAGAGAGAGAGAGAGAACTACACGTAGGAAGATAGAGGGACAAAGGGTGAAGGGTTACTGCGCGAGAGGGTGGGAGTTAGTGCTCGGACCGATGTCTCCGCTTCGAACTTAATTAGCAGCCTTAATTGCTGCCTGATATTGCCTCGGGACAATTAACGCAATTAATCGGAGAAAGTGTTACGCGACGGAAGTCTTTTCTTACAGAATCTTGCGCGCGCGCGTGCGATCTTCACCTTTTTCCTCAAATGCGCTTTCCGATCGCGCGCGACTCGACTTTGTGTGCGACCTTTGCGTATAATATTTTCTACATTATGAAACTGACGTTCGAATTCGATTAACTGCGCTGCGGATGAATTTTTCCCTCCCCCGCAACTCCACGTCGTCGTCTCTCTGTAATATTATGATTAAGTTACACGTCTGATAGCAGCGCGGTAGCGAGTGGCAGCGAGTCTCGTTCGTGGCTTGATAAGTGACTAATGATATATATCGCGCTTGATGATACATCCCCTCTAGTAGATAGCACTTGTTATCTAACCATCTAATGTTTAATAACCACGTAATGTTTAACGATTATATTCGCTATTACACAGAGGTTTTATTTATGCTACAAAGTGTTGTGAAATAAAAATCGTTTGTTTATCCGGTCTCTAATGAGAAGACGAATTTTTATTCGCTCAGTGTTTATTTTTTCGAAATATTGACGAAGAGAATCGCCGCCAACTTCCGACTCAAGAGTTTGTCAGTTCCGTCCTTATTTCAGCGCACGTGCGGTATCAGAGATTAATTGCAAAGTGCAATTGGCGAGGGATAGGCAGGCGGGCGGGCGGTGTGAGATAAGTGCCGCATCTCGTCGCGAGACCGGACGGAAAGAGAGAGAGAGAGGGTTGGAAAGAGGGCGGACGTAGGGCGGTAGCTAGCGCATAATGTACTCGGCGCGGCATAATAATTCAGAAATTTGCATGTACGCGGGCTAACTCCTCAAGTAGGTTATCTATGCTGGAAGTTTTCTTCCCCCGTGATATATAACGCATCCTACTGTCGAGTGGTGTACAAGAGAGCGCTCGCGCAGAGAAAGAGAGAGAGAGAGAGAGAGAGAGAAAGAGGGAGAGAGCGACGTCTACACCGCGCCTTACGTCCACGCGGGCTGTAACGGGGTTGGGGAAGACTGTTGGGCGGTTGCCTTAACTTACGTAACTACGCGGCGGGAAGGTATGTAACTGCGCCGCGGTGTGCCGACACATTATCTTTTCGAATTTGAATTACTCTCTGCCACGAAGAGATAAGCGATCGTCACGTTTTCTGAAAAGATCTCTCACAGAGCGAATTTATTCCCATTGCTCCCTTCCTCTCTCTCTCTCTTTCTCTCTCTTTCTTTCTGTATCAAGAAGTTTTAATTCTGACACACATTTCAAAACTTAGAAACAATACAAATGTTTTCTCCGTTTAAAAAACAAAAATATAATGTTTTATATTAAACTTAAAAAACCTTCTATTATATCTTTGATTATATGTTTAATTTCATGATTGCTAATTGATATTACATGTTACTTTGATGCAGTTGTAAAGCAAAGATGAATAATTCATCGGACACCGCGACTACAGATTTTAGATAATGTTATAAATTTTACGCGCAAATTAACAATTTCTTTTGGCAAGAGATAATTTCGAGAGAATAATGATTTAGAAATCTCAAGATAAAAGCACACGGAAATTTATTATTGGTATATATATATTCGTCTTGTGACATACACGAGAATCGCTGGACTCGCTTCTTTTTCAAAGGAGATGTGGACCTTCAGCTGAGCGGAAAAGAAGGAAGAGGTCAGATTCGATCACTTCTCTTGTGCGGTGAAGGGATAAACTCACAATCAGTGATATATCAGCGCTCCGCACGATCGACATACAAACGATCTCTATTTTATGTAAAAAAACCGAATCCACAAAAGCAAGTTTTTCCCGTGAAATTCGCAATTCAACGATTTGCAGCGATGTGAAATACAATTCCTATTTTTTTTTTCTTTTGTTTCAATCTCTCACTTAACTTTTGTCGAATTTTCCTTGTCTTGCCCCGTCAATTCACGGTCGGTTAGTCTAATACAGTATCCGGGCAATCCTGGCGAGTTAACCCGAGTCTCAAATCGTCGTCTAAGCAGCTTGATGTTGGTCGCCATGTGGAAAAGCCTCACTCGCAACATCCACACACGGTAAGTTCTGTATACGCGCTTGATCGCCCCGCGAGAACTCCAAAGGGGACATCGACGGACCTCTCCGCATCCCCTTCGCGTCCGCTCTACGTAGAGTCCTAATCCAAATTTCCAAACCTCATATTTGCCTTTGAGTCGCTCTCGTCTATCCCTTTCGCCGGTCTCGTTTCGCAACTCACTCCTCCTCGTATGTTCCGCTCTATCCGCATATGTACCTCCTGTCCGTATCGTGCAGATAATACCTCCCTCGCCCATCTCTGCACTCAACTCCGCGTTCGACCTTTCCTCCCCCGTCCTCTCTTTCTCTCTCTCTCTCTCTCTCTGTACCGACTAAAATCTCCTCTTTCCTATTACGCCGTATTACATGTACAGATTTCCCGCAAACTACGACCGTGTGTCTCCGATAGCCTTCTTCTCCATCTCGTCCGCGCGCGGCACTCGATCCTCCTTTTGCTCTCCCGGAAACGTTTTCACCCTCAAAGGACTCGCGCCGTGGTGGTAGTAGAGTCGGAGGATTACGGCGTACAACTCTCTCTTCTACGACGAGTTAGAATTCAGCGCGACACGATGCGTTCACGTACGCGCGCGCGCGCGCGCGCGGTCGCAACCGAGAGTTTATTGAACACGTTGAAGCTGTATTAAATTCTGTATCGTTCGCGGCCGCGGAACTAAGGGAGATAAAGCAGCCGGCCGGCCGGAAAGCTGATTGCGAATCGATTGACTTTTCCGGGAAAAAGCGTTCGAGCATTTGCATGAAAAGCGAAGTGACATTTCTGCAGAGAATATAAAGAGAGATGGGGGAAAAAAAAACTCTCCCTTCCTATACTCGAGGGAATTTCTAAATCCTTATCAATTGTGTAACTGCTATTAGTGTCATAATTCTAGCATAATAATTTGATGAAAGAGTCAAGTCGCGATTGTATATTTAGCGTCACATCGTCCGTCTAAACTTTTATTAAAATAACAAAAAAAAAAAAAAAAAAAGAGAAAAAATCCGCATCAGATGTAATATAAAGTTTTTTGCATTCACGCGGGACGTTTATCGGAATTTTTTTATTTTGTCAAATATTTTACCGATTCGAACGTGTGTATAAAACGCAGACATGTAAAACCACCGTCTATCCTTACCTCGGAATTTCATCTCTCTTCACCGTGCCTTTATTAACGTCCGCGCGCACACACGTTACCTTCGGTTCAGCAAATTGCACGGCCGTATATATTCCGCGCGCGGGCTTCCGCTCGATCGAGCGATAAAAAGATCCGTTCCGATGCCTCGAAATATTCTTCCTCCCCCTCCCCCGTGGAGGAGAGGGATTTCCCGGTTCTCTTGCGCGCGTACGCGTACCGAAGCGAGGCGTACCGCTTTTATGCAAGTTAAACGCGCCGCGTCTCCAAGCGCGTAGATCCATAACGTAACCCTCCGACCCTTGTAAAGCTGAATTTATTAACACTTCGAACGACGGGGAGATTTGCCAAATGGTTTTCAATTTGTATCTTAACGCCGCCAGACCACATGCTCGGCGCGAAGAGATTCGCGTCGCGACAGATATCGGGCGCGTGTGTACTTTTTCGTGAGAGTACACGTATCTTACTTCCTCCCCTCTTTCTCCTCTCCCCTGAAGATGTACACACCGTGTCTTACGCGCCTACTCCGCGCGCAATATCTCTTTATTATTGCGCGAGTCCGGAACCCTCGGCTCATAAAATTCAGATTCGCAAGAGAGTGAGTTTGTTTTATTGCGCGAATTTTGTGTTTAATCGATCGAAACTCACGTAGCGAGTATCGGATCACGGGAAAATTATCGCCTCGAGCGGCGATATCGAATAACAGTGTGACTATTGTGACAGTCGGGTTGCATTCCTACAGGCGACATTTTAATTGTGCACGCGCAGGTACGCATGTATCCTAAAAATGATATTGTATATACACACGACATATTGTACATATTAAAAAATTGCAAATAAATCGATTAAACAGATCGCGAAAAAGTTTAAGATCAATTGAAAAATGCGCACTAATTAACATTTTGTAACTGATTGCACAGTCCCGTAATCGCTCGTAGTGTCTCATAATTTCATAATCGCGTGCGCAACAAATTATTTTTGTCACATTTTACTTAGAGAATTAATTGGTTTTAGACAAATATTATTATCGTATCTTATCTCCCTTGCAGATCTCGAGTTTATCGAAGTCGTAACTTGCATACATGATGCAAGCGAGATAATCCGTGACACAGCTGTTGTTTTTTCGTAATCGAAATTATTTGCGTACAAATGTAGCGAGACGATTTTTTGTCACCGATAAGAAAGCTGAGATTTGTCTTGCTGATTTTTTAAATTATGCCATAACGTGACACCAATCGTGGTACGATAATCGAAATAACGTTGATTTTGAATTTTCTTTTTGAACTCATAACTTTCTATACATATATTAGGTGTCTCAAAGTAAAATACACGAACGTGACAATCTTAATGTCACCGCGGAAAGTATATCGTGAGATGCTTCCTGTGCGGTGACGCGCACCATTTCTCTGGGATGTGGATGTACTTTACAATAGCAGTTGTTGATATAAAGGATGTGCAGAGTACAGAGGCTGAAATTCTATTCCGGTGTAACACTGGGTATTCGAGAACATACAAAACTTTTGTATACACACAAAAATGTATTTTTACATTAAAATCAATATGATACAATAGATATTCGAGGATGAAACATTTAATAAAATTACTTAAAAAACACGAGATTCCTAAAGTAAAGACGAGAAAGATCCTTCTCCCGGTCGGGAATCACGTAGTTGCACTTTCAAGCTTCCGCGGGCGTGCTTCCTTTAATTCTAAGCGGACATCGGAACCGTCGTCTATTGGACGACGAGGATATTCGGATGCATCGCGTGGGATGCTCGTAATTTCCCCGGGTAAGCTCCGGCAAATTAGCTCCGGGCATACGTTACTCTAGCCTTAGTTGTCCCTCTCCCGTGCGCTTCTTAGTCCTCCCTCTCGTTCCGCTCCTTTATCGCCCCTCTCGGAGAGAAAACCCAGCTTTTCTCACAGCGAGCCAGCCCGCCTCGGCCGTTTCCTCCCTTCTCGCTCTCTTCCTCCTCCTTCCCCCTTTACGTCGTACTCAACCTCCCACACTTCGGATAAACGCGTACAGTGCGAAAGTGGTGAGGTGTCCGTGTGGCCGTCGTAAGGCGAGGCTCACGTCCTTACCTCGAAAAAGCTCCGGAAAGGAAAGAGAGAGATCTCGACGAGAGACGTTTGTCCTGTGCGGTGGTGGGATACGCGGTCCTGAAACAGCGAGCGTCGCGCCGGCTTCGTGGTTCGACGCGAAAGCTACTCCTGTGTCCCGTCAGAGTAGGCGTGTCGCACAAGCTCCGCCCGCAAGCTCCGTCGGTGGCACGCCCCGTGGAAGCAGAGCTTTGCCATCGGGCGCACTTCGTCGACCCTGGCAAACCACCCTTGCCAAGGGCCACCACCGCGCCCGATAACGTAACCCTCTCTCCCTTTCACTCGCCCTCTTCCCTCAAACACGACGCACGTCCTTCCACCCGCGATACGATCCCCCCCCTGACCCTTTCTCACTTCCCCTTCTTCCTCCCCCCGTTTCCCGTTCTTCTTATTACTCCCTTCGCGCCTCGCGTCGTTCGGCGACGGCACCCCACCCGCGGTTCTCCGTCCGTCGTAGGAGTTGCAACTTCAGACCGCTTTGCACACAGATTGCATCGGAGGCATCCGCGGATGCAATCGTTACCCCACTGTCATGTCTCCATCCCCCGCGCACTTTTCTCTCTGTCTTTCTCGGGATGCGCGCGCGCGCGTGTGTATTCGGGTGTAACGAAAGAATATACATCCAACGCCTTCGAAACGCTTTCGGCAAAATGAAAAGTGCATCGCTCGGTGATGACGATGAGAAATTTGGTGTCTCTTGGTCTCGGCGATGTCTTCTTACTTTTGGCGTCAATATTGTAATCAGCCGCTGCGCGTCGCGCGTATTAGAGAAATAGAACTGTCAGCTTGGAACGTTAAGTTGTCGCAAGAACGAATGACTCACGCGCTAAATACGATATATACGGTGTTGAATCTTGTTTGAGTATACGTTTAATTCTGAGAACAGATAGTTTTACTAATAAAGACTGATGCGCGCGAGTGACTGGTACTCCGCGTTCGCATTTGCAACATTTAAAACAACGCGATTGCGTGTCAGAGCGACAGTAAAAACAATATCTGATCCGCAACCTTAAGTTGCAAATTGAATGTATTTCGACAAACTTATCAAAATTTTGCGGCACACAGAAGATTACATTAGCGAAACTTGTTTGGTTGTTCGAAATCTATAAAAACCATACGGTGGATCAGAATGGATTAAGATCTGACGACGGGATAAGATGCGCTTATGACGCGTTCGGTTACCGTCTATCCGCGCAAAATAACGTGATCGGATTTGGCGAGTGTAAAATGCTGTAACGCGCCGAACGAAATTTCGCTAGTAGATTCTTAGTCTGTCGAGGCGAATTTGTCTGGAGATTTACACACGCGGCTTCTCGAGATACGCACGAAACCGTGCACAACGAGAGCTACGTGTGCTTTAATACACGCAGCAAGTATAGATGAAATAATTCCGCATTACAATAAAGCTTTAAAGATCCTGTTTTACGCAAACAATTTAATTTTAATCAAAAATTTTACAATCAATCCAATTTTATATAAACACAATTACATGCGTGTGTATGTTCGTTTGTTATTATTTCAAATTGTAACGAAATAAATTTTGTGATATATAAACACGTAATAAACAGCTCCGCTACGTGGTAATATTTACCACGCACCGGATGAATCAGGCATTATCTTTTAAGCGCTCGGCTAATCTCAGGATTTTCCAGTCTGTCAAGCGAACGCTATCAAATGCTAAAATTAAGCTATGTGTTTATGTGTTGTAGAGTTTGGATAATGTTTTATTGTACTAAGTCACTACAGATGGAAGAACAGATTTTTATTGCGATTTAATTTCTCATTGATTTTCATCCCATTAATTCTCGCAAAAACTCGCAATTGGAAAAATTCTCTTCTTTTTTTTTTTTTTTATATATAAAATAAAATTTTATGAAAAAAATTATTTTATTAAAATGGTTCAAATATTACAATCGTTGGCGTAGTACGTATCGCTTAACGGAAAATTCAAAACGATCGTTAGCAAATATCGTAAATTATTGTCGGCATTGTTTGACGAGGAGAAAAAAGCGACAACGCGTGTTTGGCAAAATGGATGGATTAAGTAATATCAAATCAGGTGGCTTTTTGTTGATAAAAACTTCTCGGATAAATTGACTTGGGTTACGTAATCGTTTCATTATCTGTCGCACGATTCTTGTAGATTAGACACCACAGATACTTTATACTTACTTCGTTTCACATTGTTATCCGCTGATAAAACGGCACGATATTCGATTTATTTAGTGAGTCTCGAATTCATCCAGTTTTGGCGGATTATCACATGATAATAACGTGCTCATATTTTCAGACATGTGTCGACACCGTTTCGTATCACGTCTGTCGGGATGAAGCCTTATGTGTATCGCAAACGCGTATAGAACACACACACACACACACACACATCCGCACATACACGCAAACGTAGAAGGATGTAATCGAGAAGGACCGCAACTCGCGAAGCACCGGAAATTCGTGGATACGCTAACGAGGATCGGTAACGATACTATTATACTTATTCGTCGTATACATGGAAATTAATTCCCAGAGATTGTCTAATCCGACAACGACATTTGCAGGAATCTACGAGCACACGTACGAGTATACGTTACATATGTGTATACTCATTTCCTTTGACGGTCTCTGATTTGAGACCGCGTTTCACATTTTAACAGCGCGACAGGAATAGTTGACACATATATATATATATATATATCGGAGGAAAGCTTCTCTTGCGTTAATTACTGCTGCAGTAATAAAATCGAACAGATTTTGTTTCTGATTAGTAAAAGACAAAAAAGAAACATTTTTTTCTCAAGTTTAAAAAATGTAAAACTTGAAATTTTTATTATATACCGTGCATTATCATATTTTTACATACATTTGCGTTTGTTCGTTCATCTTATTGCTGCTTTTTTTCACGCTATTTTGTATTTCAGCCGAAAACATTTTCAAATGTAAAAATTTTATCACGACAAATCGTATGTCTTTGCGCGAACAGATATGAGAACAGGTTTTTTTTTTTTTATTAGCTCGTTAATCTGTGCATTTATCTACGTGCGCGCGACGAGATCTCGAATCTTGATTGCTTTTAAATACGAAGGCCGAATAATGAGTGTGTCGAATCAATTTCTAATCCAAATCCACGCATCTGTTGCTTCTCATCGCGTGCGGAGAAGCAACGTTCGAACGCATTGGCTCTTTTGCACTCGATTATTTGCCGTTATATATATATATTCGCAAAATACGATTATTAATAAATCCTATAATTCAATTCACGCTGAATTACGCGTTTCGGTTCGCAACTCGGTTTTTCTGTTGAGCTCGCGGGGAAATATGTTTGTGTATAAAACCTCCGTTCTCAAAAGCGCCTTTGCGAATAAATTGCTACAAACACATTCACAAAGGCTGCTTCCAAGTGTATGAAAATGCCTCGCAATCGAGGATCGTGAAAAATCGATGCACGGATATCGGCTTGATGCTGTTGGCGCATTCAAGTTCGGTCAGTCGTGGGACCTCTCGCGGACACAGGCGCGCGTGGACAGGTGTACGTGCACCTTATTTCTAGACACACCCTCGACACGTTTTCGTAGTGGGGATGCCCACGCGCAGGAGAGTGGGAAAGGTAGAGTTAGAGTTCGACGGAGGAAGAATTTGTGAAAGAGAGATAGAAAAAGTTGAGGAGGGCAGAGAGATGAGATGAGAGCGCGGAATTTGAGAGAATGGATCTTTCATGCGCGAAAAAAAGATTTATACGCGCGAGAAAGAAATGAATAGGAAAATGAGAACTGCGCGAAATGCAAAGTACACGATACGATTAACGAGTTCGTTGTGTGCGCGAGATTATAATACAATATGTGTATCTGTGATTGAAAAAAAGAGAGATAATCTCGCACGCAAGCGCATTATTATTTTAATCACGTTCTATTTATGACAAAAAGAAAGAGAGAGAGAGAGAGAGAAAGAATATCAATGTGATACATATGTTATAAAAAAAATCTAGATAAAAAGCAGAGAAAAACCGATAAGTAGGTAGTTGCTTCGTAACATCAGAATTAAAAAAGTGTAAAAAAACAAAAAAGAGATAAAACGGAGAAAGAAGCGCACATTTAGATTTTGGAAAATGTGATGTGCGAGAGAGACAAAAATAGAGGAATGTTATCGACGATATGTGTATTTAGAGACGAGAAGAAAGAAAAATAAGAAAGAGAAAGGCGGTAAAACGGCGAGAGAGGGACGACGACGACGCTCCTTATCCGGAGCGAGGAAACTTCTGAGCGGAATCAGGGGAGGATAAGAGGAGAAAACGCGAGAAGCGTGGAGGAAGACGATGGTGGTTCCGGCGGAATCGGCGAGAGGGTGAATCGGGCTGAGAGTGAGGACCAGAGGAGGCACTCGCCGCCGATGTTCGGTAGACACGACGACGGTGTCACGGTGCTAGATGGTGGTGGTGGTGCTGGTGGTGGCGGCAGCGGCGAGATACGGCGTGGTGGGGTTGATACCGACGGCGCGCTCGAGAAGGAAGGGCGTCGTAGGGGCAGCAGATCGAGCGCCGCGACGCCTGAACGCGCACAGTCGCGGCTCGAACGCCGTCCCATACGAACGTGTGCCGTTCTCGTATCAGACTCTCTCGTCCTCCTCCTCGTCGTCGTCGTCGTCGTCGGTGGCGCGAATGACATTTCACTCGGTGCTGTCCGTAGAAGCGTAACAAAAAACAAAAGAGGACGCGCGATTCGCGATTCAGATCAACTCTAGAAGAGTTTTGCACGACCGAGAACGACCGGCAAAAGACAGATCGATCGAAATTTTTAAATAGCATCTTGAAGGGCTCGAGAAACACATGTTCTCCGATGGCCAGAGACGAACAAAATCTTCACGCTTCCACCAGTGTGTTACGATTTTATCAGAGAGATGATTGACAGCGGTGATCAGACTCTGTGATCGATAAACTTGATGTATAGTGCTCGGAAATAGTGGTACGTGATATTCCGTGACAGAGACGACGACACGGGTGCGTTGATCGGACGAATGGGACGAGACCGTAGATCGCTCTATTTACTCCGAGTTTTTCTACGGACAATACACTTACCGTAATCAGTAATCGCGGACATGTGTGTGATTTTCCGCTAGTCTAGTCAGAAAAGCACGTGCGGGTTTTTAATTGTATTTAAGATTTCACGCATATATACCAAATAGCACTTAGAGAGCAAGATCGTAGCGATTGTGTAACTTGGTTTCGGTGTAGAGATAAGAAAAAAAATAAAAATAAAATAAAGATGATCACCCACGTTTAATCATTAGCGGAAGTTTAGGAATTAAGAGAAATATAATAGCACCTCCTACATTATATACATATATATATATATATATATATATACATTCAACACCGAATAGTTCACGCGCGAAAATTATATTCAACAACGTCTGTGATTTCGATCGTGAATTTTATGTAATTGTTACGCGATATTGTCGATATTTAAACGCACACAAACACACACACACACACGGTGCTTCGGATGATCCGAAAGAGACGAGAAAACATTGACATTTGATCTTAAGAGAAACGAACGTCGAAATTTTTAAATTGCATTCGACTCTCGACTCGTTTTTCGAAAAGCGCGGATGTTGACAACATGACTTTGTGAAAATTCGACAGCGATATGTTACGAATGGCGGCGACTTCCGAGGCCCAGGAGAATTATTGAGGCCCCAGAAGGGAATGGATTTTCAGAGCGCAATGGACACTTTCGTAGAGGCATGGATGGCTGCTAACACAAAAACGGATCAAGTACAGGTACATTAATTCTTTTTTTCTCCCAGAACAAAATCTTTTTTTTTTCACAGAGATTGTTTGATATTATTTGTCATTCGTGTTACGTCTCGGAAAAACAAATTCAATTTTTTATAAAATTTTGAGTAAAAACAAATATCATAATAATAATAATAATATAATATGTACATACATTAAAAATTTATAAAAGTATATAATTGTTTTAGTTTTAAAAAATAATATTGAAACTGAAGATAATTAAATAGAATGTTTTTTTTTCAGAATATACTACATAGTGTATATAGTTTTATTTGAGATTATAAATAATTAAATTATAATTTTATTTTAGATTTTGTGAAATAAAATTTATTTTAATACAAGCCTCTGGAAACATGTTTGATATGTGTGCAAAGTCATTAGTGCGACTCAAATCCGTATGTCGAAATTCATTATCTATATATATATAATCCTATATATAATTATGTACATATTTAAAAATTTAAATATTTGTCGTTAGAATATATACAAGATTGTTACCGAGATCGTTTACGTCGTGAATTAGCGTGTCTAGCGTCGTGTTTTTCGACGTTCGGTCTGTCGAACTTATAAAAATAACGCAGCGTCTATATATTCGGTGTAAGCGAGCACGAGGGGCGAGAAAAGCAACCCCTTTCTGACATTACACAGCCAATTGGCCACCCTACCGCTTCTTGCGCCCCTCTCTCTGGACGCGCTTTCAGTCCGCTTAATTCCTCGTCATCAATTTGGCACATTCTTTCGCATCTCAAAGCGCCCGGTCACTCCACGTGTAACGTGCGATTATCCCGGCATCTAAAATAAGTCAGCGAGGTTTACTCGATTTTACGTCGCAGCGCATGCTCTTAAGAAAGATTAAAGGAAAATTATATTTACAAAAAATAAAGAGTTTCCCAACCGGAGATTTCGACCGGTCTTTGTTGTCGTTAGCTGTGTGCGTTCTCGCGTCTCGATGATCAAAACGACAAAACGCAGAACGAACACTAACACACACAAAAAAAACACATACGTGCCTGCGATATCGAAAGTTAAAAATAAAAACAAAAACAAAATAAAAAAATAAAAAAACCAACTTGTGATCGCCGATTGCGATCGCATAGATGTAATCGCTTAAGACGGAAATAATTATTCATTCGAGCGCGCGGCGTTTTACGGGCGCTCGCGCGGATTTAAACAATTCCGATCCCGGGGTTGTATCAAAATTTCTCGCGAACTCGAATTCAGATCTGACACGTATACGTTTCGACGCTTCTCGCGATCTCACAATGAAAACCGAGGGCACCGAAGGGCGGGGGATAATCCTCCGGCAAAGCCGCGGTTCGCGTGTGTGTGCGCTGCGCGCTGTGCGGACGAACGCGCGTACGTTTGCACGTGTACGTATCGGGGGGTCACGGGTTCTGACCACGATACGGATGTGCCCCTGCCTTCTTCCTGTGCCACGACCATGTTCATGTTCTGGCATTCAACGGAATAAGACCGCATGTCTCCATTGACCGCTCCGATCTCTCGATCCACGGTCGCCTTTGACTGACTATATATCGAAAATATTATACCGACGAAAACAGCGACTATCGCGCGAATACGTAATTCGCAAAATACACGCTTCGCCCGAAGTATACGATAACAAATAATCAAATCTGACTGGGACTAACGTAAATGCAACGCCTTTTTTTTATCTCTGTTAATTAATAACTTAAATAAATTGAATATATATATATTCTCTATTCTTCCCGTATCTTATATTACAAGAAGAACAGACGTGTCGACTTGATATATCCTACGAGTAATGTGAAAAAATAATGATAATGGCATTGCCGTTGTGTTACGTTGTGTTACAGTAGTAAGACTCAACATGTATTATGTATTGAAAAAAACGCGCTTTTATATTTCATCGTAAACCATGTCGAAGCGAATCGTTTTTACAAATTTCACAGTTACACATTTCGCCGACGTGCACAGCAAAATCGTAACAATGTCTTAAAAGAAGAGGACACGTCCTACACAAAACAAATTGCGTGCATTCAGAGACGCATTGTCCGCACAGATGTATTTCAAAAAAGAAGTCTGAGACTGGGATTAATCCCATAATATGGATGTTATTCCGAATTACGTGAGGCTTTTAACATACGATTACTCATCTTCGTAGCTTGTTTCCGCGGAAGGACATTGAATTGAATTACAGGATACGCAAAAAAATGTAAATCCACTTTTCGTAATTCTCACCGCTCAAATTATACGTCAAAGGAACAAAACTAATACGCAGAAATAATAGCAATTACGAACGTAACAATAAACAGGACAAAATAGCGTGAAGACTGAAACAAAAAAAAAAAAAAAACAAAAAATCTTTAAACTACGTATAGAATTTTAGGTTGAACGAAATTTCCTCTGTCGCCATCGATACGTCGATCCAGCGCGAAGAGGCAAAACGAAGTTTTGAATCGAATTAATACACGTTACACAAACGTTAAGCCGCGCGCAAGCTAGTCGATGTTGAAAAAAAAAATAAATAAAAACAAAAAAATACCATTTGAAAAAAAAAGCTCGCGATCTAAAAATTTTTATGCTGCCGCGACGCGGCTCTTGCATTCTGATACTTGAAAACACGTCCTTGCAACGCTGCACGTACGGGCGCCACGTGTGTACTCGAAAGTGCGTCGGTTCGTGTAGGTGTGCGTGCACGTTTGAAGCACGCATGGTCACGGTATTTGACCACCCCAGCTCCCGGAATGATTGTAATCCATCTATCCGGCCACCGAAGCCGATATATCAAACGCAGGTAGAGCTCGCGGTCCTCTTTCCGCGCTCTTTTATGTTACCTTTTTATGCCGTGCGGTCTTTTGTTTTTCCCGTCAATATTGTGAGGAATGTCTGAAACTTTTTGACGCACGGCCGAAGTGCGAAGGTGGACTTTGGCGAGTAGTCGTTTGAAACCAAAAAGTCAAATGTACCATTTTGCAAAATTTGCAACAATTTATTGATTAATTTTACGCGAGCAAGTGAGAAGCGACGATTCGGCGCTTTGTAGGCGTGTGTAAAACTAAATAAAAAAAAAAAAAATCATCGTGTGATTTTCAAAAAATCAAAACAAATATCAGCTGATAGCGAGAAGCCGTGCCACGTCACTCGCTGGGTTACTTCGCTCTTCCCATTGCTAAGAGATTGCACGAGGTAAGCCCCATTTTTTCTTTGCAACTGAAATTCATATTTTATCCACGCCTACGGAATCCGGATGGTCGCTTCCCACGTGCTCATTTACTTCACATTTAATTAATTAAACAACTTAATATTACGAATTTTTTTTAAATGGTACATGACATTTCTGATATAATCCAAATATATAATTCATAATTTACTTTTGCACTTTACTAGTTGTGTCACAAAGTTGAAACTTCCTGTATAAAGTAAACTTTAAAACTTTAACAGAGATAGAGAAAGAGAGAGAGAGAGAGATTTCCTCCTTTTACTTAAAAAAAAAAAAAAAAAAAATTGTACGCGCGTAGTGTGTTTTTTCAAAATATTTCGTTTCCCACTACGTAAACTTGCACGACGCGTTCGCAAATCGAAATAACTCTCTTTCCGATCGAATATTGGAGAATATTAAAGCAAGTTCACACACATATTGCCAATTGAATTGTAAATTTGTAGTATCCTCGCGGCTTTCTCCAAGTCCAAATCCACCGAAATCGGTGATCATTGCCCGGCGACAAGATTGTATCTGTGGCTTTCTAATCTTTCGCTCTTACCATGTTTTGCACTTAAGAACGGCGGATATCTGACGTTACGGTCGGCGACAATTTACGTAACGCGATCGCGAATGCATCAATCTGCGGATTATCTCTGTCACAAAGAGGTAACCAATTATCGCACGGTTGTATCGCGGCGCGGTTTGATATTTTGATAAGAGCGATTAGAATGTCGCAGATTAATGTGGCCCACATTTAATTCCGTTTCGCGCGATGATCGTCGAAAGATAGCGAAATTATCGAGCGCAATGAAAACAGATAACTGATCTCGTTTTGATTTTGGTTAAATAGATTTGTGAATTGTTATTAATACACACAACGCTGTAAATACGTTGTTATCTGTGCGGTCACAATCCGAGAAGACATTGTAAGAATTTCGTAAGAAAAAAAAAAAAAAAAATTAAAAATCGCATCGACCGTTTTCGAAAAGTACAGCTGTAAAAGCGCGAAACAAATCGAACTGGCGCGCGGAGCGCCAGTTTTTCCTGACGTGGCGCGTGGGGTTAACGCGGCATTCGAAGAATTAATAAAGACGAGAGCGAGAGACGAGCGCTTCGGTAATTTACGCGCGTCAAACTCCGCCGCAGAAACCACGACGGCGAGATGAGCGAGAGAGAGTAGGATCTATTCGTGCGAAGGGGTCGCGGATTTTTTTGATGAGTAGAATTAACTCTCGCAAAGAGGAACGACGTTGCGCGGACTCTGGCAGCTGACGTAAGATATATATACTCCGAAAAGGACCACGCGTTCAATTGGCCGAACATTAAAAGACCCCGTCATCGCGATTCGGGGCCTTACGTAAGCTCGTTGTGCGAGACAGCGTTAGCTTGATCCGCAGTTTAACTTGTGCGGAATTTCAAACAACGCCTCAACGTCCCTGAGGGAATACGGAGAGGATCCTGCCGCTTGGTCAACGATTAAGGTTATCGCGTTAACGGGAAACATACACTAGCAGGAAACGCCGCTGCGTATCTCCGTTACACCCGGTAGATAAACTGATCCGTCGATAAACGGCCCGAGCCCGGCGTGCGCGTCGCACCGCTGGTTAATTATTTACCATTCCATTTTTACTGTCTCCCCACGGTCCACGCGATTTCAGACACGACACGGTGAAACACGTTCATGCGAATTTGCACGAATCGCTCGTTCGAGAGATCGGACGAGCAGAAACTTCGCCCGTCTCTCTCGCAGCGCGAGATAAAGATAACGTCGACAACGCGCATCGCGGTAGTGATGGCTGTAAAAAATATACAATAAACTGTGTTTTAAATTATTTTGACAATACTTTATCAATTGTTTGTATTGAGATTGGCAATTCGAAAGTGCAGAAATTATTAGCAGCATCGGAAAAATCACACGTGCGCTTACATTAGAATAATATTTTTACGCGTTTTATTTCTTAGCTTCTTTTTTATCGATTAAACATTTCAGTCGCTCGCACAACATCCAGTTAAAAAAACTTGACGATGACACATCTAACGTTATCGTTCGAAAATTAATTAAAACAAACATCCGCGAGTTGCAAATGTACGAGGTCGTCAATTTTCATTCGCTCGATAATCGCGCGAGCGAATATTTCGCGAATACAACGTTCTCGGGAGAGAGAAACTTCTGGATCTCGCGGTCTATACGGAGGCAGCATCTTCGGATTCGGTCGGAAAGGCCAAGCGCGCATTTTCATGCGCGCGAAGCGGCGAGAGCCGGATCGATGAACGAACCGAAATTCCTGATTTTACGACAAGAGCGTCGTAACCCCTCGCACGTCACAGCGGAGTTACCGCGATATCACTTGGGGCGTTAGCCGGATAAGCCGCTAACCCCATCCACCTGTTGCCCCTTCTTACACGCTCCCGCTTTCGGCCCTGCCGGCGTTCATCTTCATTCCTCGCGTGGAAACGAGCCGAGGGGACTCTCGTCGTCCTCGTCCAATTCAGGCGGACCCTCGGGGCCCCCGTCACTGCGCTCGTCTCTCTTCCGTCACCGACGGCTGTGGCCCGCCTTTTCGTCCGTCTCTTTCTCGCTTATCTTCGCCACCTTCGGACATCCCGTTCTTCCTCTTTCGCTGCCTCTTCTCCTTTCCTCCTCTTTCATCTTCTTCTCGCTCCCGTTCCAGACCCGGGTCTTCAGCGGTCTGACGTGTTTTTTGCGAGTGCATACCTCGAAGCAGCTCCCGAAACAGTAGCCGGTACCCCCGGTACAGTCCAGGCAAGTGAAAAAATCGCCGACCGATCCTTCGATCGTTAGATCGGCAAAGCGCGTCGCGTACAGATTATTAAAAACCGGTCGTTTCTCTTTTAACTTAGACTCACGTACAAAGATTTATACAGAAAAAGTATATTCGAAAACATATATTTCCCGACGCAATTAAAAGAAAAAGCTGTGAGTTCAGGATCCAGTTACTCATGAAGGAGATAATTTAAATACAAAATAACGAATGCGCTACGCAATCTGTTTGGATAAGAATTAAGATTGTTATCTCGCGCACACAAGAGACAATTACTATAATCCTGGTCATTGTCGGTATATATTATTCAAGGCTGCCCGCTATAGCGCGCGAGCGAACGCGAGTGTACACCAGCTGATAAAATTCTGTAATTTCGTAATTAAATAACGAGGTTAAATTATTCGCGAAAAAACGCTGATTGCGAGCGAACACGAACGCGGCAGGAAGCCGCGAAGGATCACGAAGGGTTAAACGGCCGCCGCCTCGCATCTCGGCTCGTTTTCTTTCGCTTACGCTCGTGTATATATATATTCCACGGAGGCGTCATCGACGATCCGATCCAGTTTCCAGACGACGAAAACCATCGCGCCGCGGTGCATTTCGCACATCGGCAGCCGGCGGCGGCGGCGGTGGCGGCGGCGGCGGCGGAATCAGCAGCGACGGTGGTGTAGGATTGTCGCATTCTGGGCCCAGTTGACCCCAGTTGACACCGTGGACGGCTTAGCCGTTAGTGTTAAGTTCAGTTCACTCATACATAAATCTAAGTCCGCGCTTATGCCTTAGCCTGGCCGCTGCGGGGAATTGAGCACGTGCTCAGATTTCATCGGCGACGACGCTTAGATCATCCGGCTCGTTCGGGCCAGACCGAAACGTCGCAGATTCGACCGCGTTTAGGCGACGCTCCCACCCGTGAATTGACGCCGAAGGCTTTTTTAATCGCTACATTACTGTGCCAATAGCGCGTACTTAATTTGCGCTTGATTTCGAAAAAAAACGAATTGTTGTCGACGATTACTTCTCTCGTGAATATTATATGCAAAAATTACTGTTATAAAAAAACAAAAGAGAGAGAGAGAGGGAGAAAAGGTTGAAAGGATTGTTTGCTACACAAATTAATTAATTCTTTTAGAACACATTACAATTATAAAAAATCTGATGGAAATTTATTATTTGTGTTGCCGAGTAATTCTCGGTATTATTATTTTAAGAGTTGAAGAAATGCACACAACACACGCGAAACATTAATTGTTCATGACGCTATCGCTTTTCGCATTAAGAGTCGCTTTTCTGCGGAAATGTTTAGAAAAAAAAAAAAAAAAAAAAAACGCGGCTGTCGGAAGCAGAATATGCCGGGGAATTTTGTCTTCAGAGATTAAGGAGAGCGTAGGATTTATATTACCCCGCGGCAGTTACCGCACTCAGGTGGGATTACGCACAAACGAGCGATGAAATAAGCATCAAAATAATTTACATAATGCGTTCTCGTACGCGGAAAACAATTTTTGCTCTGCAAACTTCACTGAAGATGGCGCATAGAAGAATTGCAGAAAAGTAATCTGTCACTATACGCATATATATATACATATATATATATATATATGCAAGTCACACGTGCTTCGTGATATTAAAACTTCGCTTTGTATTTATTATCTTTCTCTCTCTTTCTCTTTATATAATTATGTAATATATATGTGTATTATTTTTTCATTTTTTCTGTATTTTTTCTCTCTCTCTCTTTCTCTCGTAATATCGACATCAATATCTACTGATGAATACTGATACGATATACGCAAATATTATTATAGATTTTGTTCGAAATCTCATCGCGGAGAGTAAATGAGCTTGATCATGTGCTAAATCCACAATTACAGAGTCAAGCGTTGGCGTTGACACACAAGGCCTCGCCACCATCAAGACCGAGCAGCGTGTCCTCACTGCCGAGGAGTCCTCAGTCCCAGCAGTCTCAGCCGCAGAACACACCACAGCCCCCTTCGGTGCACCCGCTACAGTCGCAGACACCTCTCAGCGCACCCCAGACACCGTTTTCCGCGCACAATCAGCATCCGAAGCAAGAAATCAGCGCCAGTCCGAAGCAGGAGGGCTTTGATCTCAGCAAATCCGCCTCCAGCACAGGTAAGTTGTCTCTCACCTCCAAAGAGAAACACGTGCGCACAAGCATATTTCTCTGAAATAGAGGCAGAACTTGCAATCGCATTAATCTCCAACGGAACATGCGTCTCTTGCACTTTGCATATAATTACAACACTTGTCTCCGAGATCGTTTATATTTTCTCAAATGTTTATACGATATGTTTTACATTAGTTACATTTTCTCAATCTTTGTTTTGTTCCCACGAGTTCACACACTCTGCTCATTATCTCTCCTCGGTTTGCGTTTCTGGACAATTTGACAATCGCGTTTTCTGGCGACCGCAAATCGATCGGACAAATTAAGTTTTAACCCTTTAACGGGAGACGGGGACCTGTGTGTGAAAACAGCTTTGGCGTCTTTATACGGCGCTAAAACTCGGGGTGGGATTACCGGAGTGACAGTTGCAAGGAAAATGTGGTAACGATGCATTGATGTGTCACGTCCGTTAATGTACTTGGTCGAACGGAAGTGGCATTAATCGTCGTCACCGTCATACGTCCGGCGAAGGTCGATATGACTTTTGGTGCAATAAATACAAGAAACTAAGTGAGAGAAAAAACGACAATTGCGAACGGAATTTCTTGATTAAAGTTTATCTCGAATAAAAAGTAACAAAATCCAGAGTGTAAAACTGAACACGCATTTTTATCAATTTTTTTTATTGCAAATAGCGGTATACGGTGTGATCGGAATGACAATAAAGTGTGAAATACTTTGTTAATGACATTTTTCTACTAAGAATTGTTGTATGTGTCTAGAAATAATAAATTATAAAAATATGCGAAGAATGTAAAAAAATGTGTTTCGTTATTTCTATAACGCGCAGTTCAGAAACAACTCAATGTCGCGCATAAAGTCTGTTTCCGTTTCGAATGACGAAGACGTATATACCCGATGGAGGTCGCGCGAGAGGGATCGTTAAAGCTCGTAAACGAGATAGACTATCGGCGGAATTTCCTTGATCCCCGATAATGCGGTGGAAACAATTTGTACGCGTCCGTTTTATAGTGCAAATTAAAAAGCGCATGAATGGATATGCGAACGCTTTTCATCGCGTTCAGCAAAATCGATAAAAAGTTAAATATTTAAAGGTTAAAGGTAACGCGCGCGCGCGCGAGACAGAATTATAAAAGTGTCCTTACAAACGTCACGACAAATTTATTTACACAATTATGTTTTGACAATCACACACAACGTATCGGATAATAACAATTTATTAATATCCCTCGAAAACGAGAGAAACGTCGGATTTCCTCTCGAAATCAATTTCTACGATTATTTTCAATTATCTTCAATTATCGAAATTACGATGTGATAACTGAATTACGATCGGTATTGTGTAACGGTAGAGAAGTTTTGTCTAAAAACCAACTCAGTTCGTCCCACATATAGCTAAATTCAATAAACCGTAACCATTTATTTCCTTCGAAAAACAAACCGCTCTTTACGACGCGCGCGCATATTTATTTTATAACAGACGTATCAAACACGAAACGGCGTGTACATATTGTATCCTCCTTTTCACGTATTCCACTTTTCCCGCAAAATGGACGAGAAGTTTCAACCAAAGCGAGGGGAGAGCCGGTTCGGCTTTATTCCCGCGCGCGCGCAGGGAATAAAGCCGAAGGGACGATCATAATTGAATTCGCGGTTACGCGTATCTTCGCCTAATCTGTCATTTGTGTTGCGCGTTGTGTCGCAAAACTTGTGTGCCTTTCTCTATATATTTCATCCATTGTTTGCTTTTCCCCATCCCGAAATATATTCCCGCGGAAAGAAAGAAATCAAAATAAATACGGTAGCGTCACGACACGTTGCCGAAACGGGCGGCGTTCGTTTCTTTTATGATTCAGAGAAGACTAACTTCGTCGAGAAATCCGTTTAGGAATTCTTAAGAGAAGATTGTCGATCCGTGACGAGATGCGAGGACCATGCAAGAATGCAGAGAGAGAAGCAAGAGTACATATTTGCTTTTCCAGCGTCGTTCCACGAACGGAAAAGGGAAGAGAGAGAGAGAGAGAGGGAGAGAGAGAAGGGTGGCGCGACGCGATAGGGGATGCGGGTGGACAGAAGCACGCACTTCCTAAATCTACGGATTTTGAGAATCCTCCTTAAATCTCCGTGCGTCACGCTTAAATCCTTTCCCATCCCGCGGACGGGATCCTTTTTCTGTCTCTTCCCGGTTCTTATCTCCGCCTTTCTTTTCGACCCCGGTGGTATTTTAAATCCTTCGAATTCCCAAAAGCGCGACCTACTTGTTTCGCACCTCGTGAGTTACCCAATAAAGATTCGAGTTGAAAGAAAATGCCGAGTAGAACAATATAACAAACACTATTGAAAGTGCAATAAAATAAAAATGTATCTTGCACAATGTGGATGTTTATTAATTCCACGTTCGTTCCTGATGCGATCGAGCGACGTGTGTGTGTGTGTGTGTGTGTACACAGAGTGAAAAATACGCGTCCCAAAACTGAAGAAGCTTAAAGTACACATGTATTCGAGAATAAGTCAACGTCTCGCTTTTTCTCACAAAAAAAAAGAACTTGATTTTCACATCGGCGTGTATCACACAAAGGTGAACTGAAGAAAGACGAGATTGTTTGTTCCCTTTTAGTCTGAGAGCCGTAAGCGTCAGCTCGGAATTAGGATAATCGTCCGCGTGTGTTCCGTACGGATTTACCTGGACGTCTATATGCGCGCATCCGTGTGCACGGTGAGACGGCAAGAGGGAAGGAAGGCGGCGGCAACGGCGCGAGGTGCAGCCGGAGGGGAGGATATTGTGACCCTTACGAACTAATCCGGATTAAATTCGAATCCCTGGCTATGCGGCTAGGCGACCTGCGAACATCCACCATGGCGTCTTGCGCCATACGATCGGTCTCGTTACGCCATTTAACGCGATATTCCCTCCCCTCAGAAGATAACGGGCTTTTGTTAGATGGTGGATCGTCTTTAAATTGCGTTCTCTCGTTCTCGTCAAAGGACGAAGTGACAGAGAGTATAAAAATCTTGATGTTCATCGGCACAAAAGCGATCTCTGAACTCGAGTCTGAACACACAATCGGAAGCTATGTTCACACTTTCAAGTGGAGAGAACACTTACAACACGAGCGTTCGGCGTGTCATAAATTTTCGTGCCGGATTTTTGTATAAATGTTGCGTTATTTTGATCCAAACGCATACCCTATTTTCTGTGCGTCCATCACAAAACAAATCGAAACAATTATTTATGTGTAAAAAACGGCTTAACTTTGTTTTAATGCTCAAAATTACTTTTCTATTTAGAAGAATACAACGAAGAAAATACATTCAAAAATACAGATAATAATATAAACGCAATGTCGAAAATATTTAACAAACATATATTTTTTTTTTTACACAAATTTATATAACTTTTTAAACTGGATTTGCAAAAAATCATGAAAATGGTCTTTTTTTTCTTTAATCCGGATGCGAGCGCGTGTCCGATCACAAAGCATCGAGAAATATTTTTGCAGATAGGATGTACATGCAAAAATACACGGCGAAATTGAACATTTAACAGTGTTTGAAAATGTGTGCGAAACAAACGAAAGAAAGATAGATAAGAAAATCTCACGGTTTTATGTTATTATAAATATTGTGATTGATATTCTCTAATAATATAATGCAAATCGGTGTAGCAAAACACATAAAAAATCGGTTATCTTCTTTCACAATTCGAGAATAGTTTTCTCAAAAGAGACTCCCCGTATATGTTTTAGCTTTCAACCTGACCACACGTTAAGCCAAAGGCAAAATCGATATCATAACTCGCGGAAAGCAATCGTGGGTCATATTGCGGATGGATATTTCTCATATATATATATATATATACACATGTAGTATACGCGCGTATATATTCCTGTTCCTACTGTTCTTACGTCTGAGTTCTTACTACTTTATAACGAGCGGGAGATTTTTAGACATAACAAAGTCTTACTCTCAAGTCAAAGAACATCGGCGAAGTGTGTATAACCATTTTCTCAAAGTATAGAAAATATATGTCACTGTATTATATATATATATATATATATATATCGCATACGGTCTCTTTTGCATTTTAATCCGCTCTTTGAGCTCAATTTTGAATAAACTCTCTCAATTTGATCAAAATTGCTACTTCAACGCGACAAAGAGAAATTCAAGAAATTTATTTAAAAAACTGCCCGAAACATTTATTCTAAATAATGGATAAACAAATAATGTGGAAATTTGTTCGACGAACTTTTGATTTTCGACAAACTCGTTCTATATAAACTGTCGGTTTCACTAAAGTAATATCCCCTTGAATCGCCGCTGTTTGGCACTTCTGTGTGTTCTCTCTAAGCTTACATCTTGCCGACAACTTATCGAGAGAGAAAAAGACAGAGAGAAGAACGGGGAAAGAGAGAGAGAGAGAGAGAGAGAGAGAGATTTTATCGATTCTATACAAAATTTAGAAAGATTTTCGGAAAAAAACACACCCTGCCAAACCAGATCGAAATGGTGCTAAAAGTCGGCGCTTTAATCGGATAGCAGGAATTCGCCAGGCTGACGAACGCGTACTTCCAGGTACACCCTGTAGACAACGCTCGGGCGCTGTCGGTGAAGCGCACACAGGATACGTCGAGCGAGGGAAGCGCGAGGTGAAGGCGGGAGGGAGGGGGGTTAGGATTAGCTGAGTTGTGTGCGTTGGATTTTGGATTTGGACGGCGGGCGGCGCACACACGACCAATAATCCCGGATTAATCCCGGGACTCACCTATATGCGCGCATATATATACACACATACGCACATACAACGGACGCGAACGCGCGAGCGCATACGTGCAGTCCGGTCAAACCCAGTGACGCAAGTACACGTGAGTCGTTCGTATGTATATGTTACGTACGTGTGTACGAGCACCCTTGCGTTTCGACACACATACACTAGCACACGAGAGAGAGAGAGAGAGAAGGGGGAAGGAGAGAGAGAAAGAGAGAGAGAGAGAGAGAGAGCCGAGAGGGAGAGGAAGAGAATCAGACCGGAGCCACTAAAGGATTTGGCCACACGCATACACACGAGGGCGGCTCGCACACGTACACGCGGCGCCCAAAGATAATCCCCACGAATACAGAGTCCGGATAATCCCCGTGCAGGGCCGCGTATACGGCCCGCTTTCTGTCCCGTATGCGTGCACACGTACGCGCGCACTCATACGCGGACCGTGGATGATGGTTCGTACAAAAGGGCGGTCGAGAGGCTGCCGGGGGCAGCGGCGGGAGGACTATGGCAGAGCACACAAGGTTTAGAGGCTAAGCGGCTCATCCCCCGGGAAGCTTTACATCCCGTCCTGATACGACGGGAATTCTACGAACGATTCGAAAGATATTGTGCCTGTGTGTTAGCATCTCTCTCTCTCTATGTACGTATATGGGCGCGCGTTCGCGAGCTGCATCGGCGAGATATTGGTCGGCGCGAAAGAGATCTGGAACAAGGCGCGCTTTGTCGCGCGGATGATGGAAGAATGACGGGAAAACGCGGCGCGGACGTCGTTCGCGTTGGCGAAACCGGTCTCGAGTATATAACTCGAGAACAAATCGCGGGAACGTCGAGTTACATTGAAAAGAAACATATGGCTTAAAATTTTATAGCAAATTTTTCGTTAAATTTGCTCTTTATTTAAAACAAAAACTGTTTCTTTTTTGTTTTGCTCAAGTTTGCACAAGGCTTTCAACTACTACTTGCGCTTATCTAAATAAATGTTTGCACAGGGTTCCGTCCTCAAAATTGCGCTGAACGTACAGCATCCCGAGCGCGCTTTTTTCAACCGGTCCTCTCTCTCTCTCTCTCTTTCTCTCTTTCTCTCTCTCTCTCTCTCTCTCTCTCTCTCTCTCTCTCTCTCTCTCTCTCTCTCTCTACGTTCTCTTTATAAAAGAAAAATTCCGAAAGATACGGACGGGTCGTTTGGTTTATGGCTATAATCTTAATCCTAGATTAAACGATATACGGGATTTGTATAATCCCGCCATTTTGTCTCTGCGGCGCACCTCCTGGGATTAAAGAGTCTAAAATCTAACGGCCTCCTCCGCGAAGACATAAATCTCTGCGGATTCTGACCTTGGATTATGTAATGCCGAATACACGCGCGTTGTGTGTGAATAAATGTGACTCGCTAAAAGAAACAGGTTTAACGTCTTCGCGTCTGACTTTTCAGCGATTTTTCCGACGACCGCGCGCGAGTGCTTGTAATAAAGATACCTACAAGACAGGATTTTCGGGTTTGCGCGCGCGCGAACGCTTTATCACCGACAAGTAATATCAAGGTTCGTTGGCTTCGAGCCTTTTGCACACTCCTATTAACAAAACTCTGATTATCACCACGCGCCGTTGTCGCTTAATCCCGGATTATGCGCACCGCGTTATATAGCGTCAAATAAATTATATGTACCGACGCAACGACAAGCCGAAAACTCGCGTCGAACATAGAAATAACGGGTTACGTCGAGGATTCAGGATTAACGGTACGCGTGTCAATAAGACCGCGTCGCGAAAACGGTAATAATTTAGCGATATAACAAGCGCGATTAGAGTTACAAAAAAAAAAAACAAACAAACTTCTTGAAACAATTTTTTATAGTTATTAAAATTGTTTTTCTCTCACTACTTACACTCTCGATTACACGATGTAGTAGCCTGTTTTCGAGCAAATTTTCGACGATTATGCTTTAAACAAACAGTAATCCGTACTGTATTTTTTTTTTTTTTTTTTTGAAAAAAATGCCATCAGTTGTATTGAATATTGTGTTTTTGAAATAAGGACATTCTTATGTGTTTTTCTTTTAAATCGAGTTACTTGATTTGTGCTTCCATATGTGTATGTGTGTATTGTTTCGAATAACGTCGTTACGAAGGGAAGAAACGTGCGCTATCTAAAACCAAAATTTATATCGAGCGGTCACACGTGTGTGTGTGCGCGCGCGCGCACGGAAAATTCGTTCTTCGACTCGTTCATGGATAAAAGAGATTATCGCATCTTGCAATCCCGACACAACGTTTCATCCCCGCGATCGAGATAGAAACCTCCCAGGTGGCGAGTTATCGACGCGAGTTTCGTGGGCTAGGATAGCAGGAGGTATCGAGAAGGATCACAACCACGTGTAGATCCTTTGTGCGTGCCACCGAAGACGCGGCGTTAGCCTGTTGCTCTTGTACGCGCGAGATTGTGAAAGAAGCGGGCACACGTGACTCGGTAGTTTCTGCTCGTTCAAGGACGAGAACGCGGCGATATAGGATTCTCCGTGTCGTGTGGGCGATTCGTTGTCAAGCGCGGAGTAGGGAGAAGAAGGGAGTAGGGCTGGATCGTCACGTCCGGGGGGGGACTGGATCGCGTTTATCCCGCGCAAGGGAATTGGGATAAGGAGCGGAGGTGGCAATCAGGCTCGCAGAAGACGCGAAAGCACGACGGCGACACTCGCGACTCAGGGATATGAAGGCCTGATCCTCGCGGATTTTTGGGCTTCCCGGTCTCCCGAAGTCGATAAAGCGACACGGTCGCGCGGATCATCCGGACCGCGAGATCCTTTGACGGAATCCTGCGTTCCTGATGCCAAAGGGTCACCCGCTACCCTTTTTTATCTTTCGAAATATTCGTCGCTTCATCGATCGTGTTACCGTTGCCGTGTCAAACGAACGCAATTCTTCTCCAAAATTTGCATGTGAATCTGTACAAAGCTCTCTATCTCTCTCTTTCTCTCTCTCTCTCTCTTTTTTACTTAAGAACAAAAATACATAGTTCATTATCGTCTCTTTTCTTCGATATTGATTCTTTATAAGGGATTTTAAAAAAACTTTTTAAAAAAATTTATTTTGTCTTTTAAAAAAACAAAATAAATTACCGGTTTCGATACACAAATAAAAAGCACGTAATATTTGTGTGAAGTAAATATACAACATACTTTTTTCTCTAGTTTTTGCGTTCGAACTATATTACTTTTGTAATATTAAGCTTTTTTTGCACGTAATTGTGTTTCCAATAAAGTTATTTCATTATTTTTATTATTGTTATTATTTTTAACTTGACAAACGTAAAAAACGCGTATTGTAAATGTGTCGAGTAACTAAAACAGTAGCATTAAATAATAGATATCTGTTCAAGTCGCAAGTAATCTTCGTTGCGCTTGTAATGGGGTCATCTTTCTTTGAATCTAAAATATCACAGATATATCGACTTTAGCCGCTTCAAGGATTATTCTCACATCGGATTAAGATACGGCATTGATTTAGGTCATCGCTTTAAAAGCTCCCGATGAGTTCTGATCGTTTGATATGTGACTCCGATATGCATTTACTATAAAACAACACATCTGAACGTATTGAAACTGCAATGTAAATGTAACCTGTTTTGCAATTTATCGCAACAGTAGTACATGTAATTTGTTGATGTTTGTTTTTGCTGAATAATAAACACATTTTTGTTGTTTTAACATTTAAATTAAGTTATCTCTTTCTCGTCTTTTGTATCGCGAGAAGTTTGCAAAAAAAAAAAGATTTGCAAAATTTCGTCCGAAAGAGTTAATTAACGATTTTGTCGCAAAACGCACCGCTCTTTTGCATGTCGGAAGTTCACGTCCATTAACTCGATTAACACTTCTCCGTCGCGCGCTTCTTTTCTTTCCAGTTTCTCCGTTCGACCTGCCGCACGATCGATAATATACCCAATGTAGGCCTAATAGACGTCCCTGGTATCAGGAGCGCATACAAGCGCCGCGTGGCCGCGTGCCCGTTCTTGGGTTCCTGACGGGGGAACCGCCTATTCGGCTCGGCTCGGCTCGGCTTGACTCTATCTTGCCGAAAAATATGCAAATGAGGTCCTTTGTCCGATACCTGTCGCCTTATTTTCGCTGACCGGACAGCAGAAGCTGCAGGAAGGTGTCCTGGGATCCTATCCCGGACCCTTGGAAATGCCCCGTGACCCAAATAAGGGCTTTTGTAGGACCCCGCGGAACAGGAAAGCAGAACGGCAGGACGTGGCAGTCTTACGCATGTGCCGCAGCACACGCACCCTCATGTCGCTCCTCCCTTCGTTCTCTCGCTCTCCCTCATTGTGCACCGACGTGCCCTCTCTCTCTCTCTCTCTCTTTCTCCGTTCTTCTGCCAGGCTCTGTCGTCCGTTCCCCTCGATTTCCTCCCGCCCTTCTCGCTTTCCCTCACCTCTCCCTCTTCTCTCTCCTCTTCTCTCCGTCTCCCTCCGCTATAGCCGACCGAATTGTAGCTCCCGAAGGACCGCGGATTCTTGCAGGGTGCGTATGCTAGCCTGCTAGTTGTTTACGCACGAACGTCGTGAAAAAAATCGTAGCAACCGGTGGCTGGATAGCGGGTGGGGATAATGCGTGGATGAGCTGCTGCGTAAATGCGCAGCATCCCGGCATTATCTTTCGAGACCGCAATTTTTTTATTTATAGTTTGCAGTCGCAGTTTAATTATGGGTATGGTTCTTTGTTACTTTTATTTCTTTTTTCTTCTCTATCTGTTTTCTTTTGCTTTTTCCTCCTGCTCGTTCGAAATAATCGAAAAATGTTTTTTGTTATACAAACGTATACGAAGAAAATGTAGATATAGTAAGAAGAAATGCAATCTCTCGATATATCAATTTGTCTTAATTACGTTCTTTCCTTGTTCGGATTGTATGTGATTCAGAATCCACACATACGTTCTCATCACGGAGTTTAATTGTTTTACGAGACAAATCGAATAAATGACGTTCGACTTCTGCGAAGACAAAACTGGTAGGACAAGTGCGGTTAGGTTTATATTAAGAATGATGTATTGTATCGCATAATAAATAAAAGTAAGCCTGCTCCGAGTGCGAGTTGTCGTTACGGATTTACATTCGTAACGCAACTGGACGTAAAGTGGTTCGACACATATATATATATAGAAGATGTTCTCCGACAAATATAATCGCAGTGTGTTAATTTTTACAATAAAAAGATTTAAACATATTTTTGGCGTCTAGTGAAATAACGATATTGTTTTTATTGAATAAATGAATACTCGGAATAAAAGGAATCACCGCGCACAGAAATATTTACGTAATTTGAAAAGCACATTGATGTTTGAAGCGGAAGCTTTGACCTTTTATCGACGCGCATGAGGGATTCATATATTAATGACAAATTAATTGCCACGTTTCTATCTTTCGAGTAAGCCCAACGTAAGCAATCCGGCTGGATTATATAATCCCGTCATTTAGGACTTAGACTTACTAATCCTCAAAGCGGCCTCGCCAAACAAAACGCCACGGTTACATAATCTCTCGGATTGGTTAATTCATTACGGATTACAGCGAAGACAGTTCGGAACGGACGAAGAACATGTTTCAATACATTTTTTATCTATCGTATTCTTTTACAACCGCTATATATATATCATATCTGTCAGATTTGTGCTGCAAGTTTATTAAATTCTCGCACGTACAAAACAAAGTACACGCGGAGTGTTGAATTAAGTTTTGCGCATAGGCGCGCGCAATATAAAAGTGAATAATTTTGATCCTGTAAATAATAAGAAAAAAACAGTATTCTAATCACAGAGATGCACTTTAGATACTGTTGTTGGAAAAAAAATTTATATTTACTCACATTTTATTTAGAGAAGAACTTAACATAGAATGAGTCGAGTGATAAAGACGAGAAAGGTGAATGGGTGAGCACGTCGGCTCCTCACGCTTCCTGAAAACCTCGGACGAACTTATACCTCCAACACCAAAAATGAAATCCTGATCATTTCGACGGAGCGAGATGCCGAGAACAAAGACACGTCTCTTAAGCTACTTCTGTATTCAGATGCTATTGAACAAACAATAACATTGTTGACGATGCTCTCCTAGTCCCTCGGTAAACAACTCTCTTCCCGTCGTCGAACCGAGTCTCACGATAATTTTTTTAAAAGGAACTTCTTCTCTATCGCAAAATTACAGCCCGTTTCGCTTTTATCCACGCCGAACGACCGATGCATGACGCGAATCACTCTTCGTCATTAAGTAGTAAATTGCCCGGGAAAAATGTAATTCTTTGTTTATACGCGATATAGCTGCATTTTTAATAAATAAAAACGTTCGGTTGAAAAATGTATACAGTCAACAAAACTGTAATGTAAGAATGCACGATAAATATGTAACAATCGTAATAAACAAGCCTTTTATCAATAAACCCGTTAGTAACAAATTACCGCGCATTATGAATTAATTGGAAAAATTAATTACGTTTGAAAGATGATTCGTCAGATATTATTATAAATTTATTTCTCTCTCTTTCTCTCTCTTTTTTCTCTTTCTCTCTTTCTCTTCGATAAACGAAGTACACTTAATTAGCAAAAATTCTGTGCATTAGTCTCTCAATAATATCCGATCAACTTTCATTACGTGAAACTGTTTGTATGTTGACGTCGTTTAATCTCGGGATAAGCACACTTCGTTAGAATAAATTTAAAATCAATTCTTTCGCTTTTCGCTCTCTCGTTCTTCTCTTCCGCAGTGTTGTCCGCATACCAAAAATAATTATATCAGTTACGGATTTTCAACGAAAACGCTTTTGACAAGAGCGTTTACCTTGACTTTGCTCTCTGACTATATATGACTATATATGGTTGTTTATTTGTGTTGACGTATGTATTTTTAAACACGCTTCAATGACTTCTCGTGTCCGTCAATTGTCCATATATAAGATCTCTGTGTTCCACACACGCGTTCTTTCTCTCTCTCTCTCTCTCTTTCTCGTGATATTAAAAATATATTCTATATTATTGTCTTGTGAAAACACTTGACTCTCTCTCAATGGGATAGTTAATCCCGAAACCTTTTCAATCTTTAGCACCCCCATTACACCGTCCGTTTCCTTCCCCATCTCCTCCCCCGTATTATGCTCTCCTGGCACGGAGAGGTCACACGGTGGCCTTACCTACATTCTCATGGGATATCGTGGGGGAGCTAACGGGGATGATGACCCGCCGTCATCTAGGCAACAGGCACGGGAGAATGGGAGAAACGACGGAAATCCAGAACCGTCTCGCGCGCGTGTAGGGCAAGAGAAGCCGCGTGAACGATTTAGAGGGGATATACGTAGGACGCGTTATCAGGGCGGCAGGACGCGCGCGGACGTGCGATCCTTCAGCAGGATTTCCTCGCGGAGCGGTTGATGCAGACTCCAAATCGCCTCGGGTGAAGATTACTTCATAATATCCTGATGGCTAAACCTCCGATAAATCTAGAATCCGTGCGACCGACGAGTTCTCCGTGGATGAGGAACCCTGCTAATCCCATGTCTCGCGTATCCGTCAAGAATCGGGAAACGTTTTTTGTTTCGCGAATCGCATCCCAAACGGTATATACACGATATCGCGCGATGTAATAGAGATAATGTTAAAATATGAGCGCACGCGGGTCCTTTTTATTATTACACTGTAATATTTCATTTCTTGTTTGCGCAGCAGCGCCGCGTCACGCAATCCCATAAATTCCTCCGGACAATTTTTAAACGAAACACAAAAAAAAACAAACAAAAGAACAATTACATAGGCATGATCGAGATTTATCCGCGATTTGCATCGATCATTTCGCGGGCAAGATTATCGCAGCCCGCTGTAAAGCGTGTGCGAGAGATTTCTCTGGCACGGCGCAAATTATAAAAATTAAAACTAGTGTGTAGTCGAGAGTCGAGTGAAACTTTGGTTTTGTACAAAAACAACCAAACGAAATGAGAATAAAAATGTGAATGAATATATATATGTCTTTTCCGTCAAAATTGTTCTCGTTTTGTAAAACGAGATCAACAATGCTTTTAACTGGGATTTATCTTTATTTTATTAAAAAAACACACAATGTACAAACTGCTCCGACGTTATAAAATCTACGTTGCAATGCATCATCTCCGACGCATAGATGGGAATTAGCGGAGACAGACAGAATCAGGATGATCCTCCGAGCTGATCCTGCCATTAGAAGCAAAGGCGCGAACACGCATCGGTGCGCAATTATGAGCTCCTGATACAAGAACCCCCTGTACTCCGTCTAAATCCAGGATCAGCATAGTCTCTCGCCGGTTATCCTGGCTTCCGTCTCATCCGCCAAGATGATACACACCGGGATCCCGTCGCGCGTTCTATGAGGTCCTGGTACAAAAAGCCCTTCGAGTCCAACAGAAATCTCGGGAGCGAGCGAGTGATCCTGCGGCGCGGGGCATGGACTTTCGATTCCTTTTATGTTTCCCTGCTGACTTAAGGACTCGTGTATCCTTAGAAAGCTCGCTAAAACGTTCCGTCGTCCCTTTTATCTCTCCCTTGTTGCGCATTCAAACGGTCGTTCGGGGACTCGTGTATTCTTTCGTAAATTCGAGTGGCACACTCGCAGCGGCGAGAAGAAAGTCCCATTAAATCCCGGAGAAACCGCGTGTATTCTTCGCGATCGAATCCGCTCGTCGCGTTAATTGCGATCCTCCCCGGCTCGGCTGATCCTTTGTCACTCTTCTCGAAAGAGAAAATGTCAATTAAAGCGAGAACATAGAGAGCACGAAGCGACGGTTTCAACGGTTAATCGGTGTAACCTTGGGTAAGATGAGACGTTAATTTTTATCGCGCGCGCGCGCGCGCGTGCGCGTGTAAACTCAAATGCCGGTAATCGTTCTTCGTGAGTTGGCGCCGTCTTTCGTTGGCATTTGCAAATAAGTCAACTCTTCGTCGAATTAATCCCCCGATCCTGGAGATGGCTCGAAATAATCCGAGATTAAAGCTCGCGAGCGATGGCGGCGATGAAAGAGAAGCGCGCGCGCGCGATCGAGCCCGAAGTAAGAAAGAGCGCGACGAGAGAAAGAAGTCACCGTATGGCAAAAAAAGACGGGAACACGATCTTAATTCCCTCGAATGGGGGGGAGAGGGGAGGGGACCGTCACAAATCTCGATCTTCCTGCTTAGCCGTCGCATAGTCGGCTAAATAAAGGGACGGGGGACCGCGTCCACGAGAGGAAAGGAAAGAGAGAAGAGAGATGGGAAATAATTTCACTTGGCCGAACTGGTTAAGATTCATAATTTACGATCTTGGCAATAATCCGCGGCGGATGGAAAAGCGCGGGAACAGAAGAAGGGGGAAAGAATCACGCGAGAGAGAAAGATAGATAGATAGATAGATAGAGAGAGAGAAACAGAAGAGCGGGGAAAAAGTATATGCGAACGAAAAAAAAGAAGAACGGTAGGTATGGACTTATCCTTTGATCCAGGATTTATTTAACTACGGTCCCAGCCCGGGCTTATCCCGGGGGAGGTTTTAACCATCAAGGGGGCACGCTATTGATTTTTAGCTCGGAGGGATTAAAAGCACACTTTCGTAACACTATACCGTCGCGCACACCACCGTGCCGCGTATGTGTGTGCGCGCACGTGCATACGCGACAAACGCGATTGTGAGAATCGGTAGATGTCGAATGTCGAGAAACGCGCGGTGCGAGCTAAATTAATTTCGCGCTGCGTTCTCCGCGCGACGATTCCCAACGACGATTTTCGGTTGCGAGCGAAATCAGGATGAAACCGGAAATCAGCGAAAAGAAATCTTTTTCTTGCGCGCGCGTTCTTTGGTCGCAATGGATAACGATCCGCGGCTTACCGCGAATTTAGAGAACGAAATCTCGCGGGGTGATTTTTTCACGGAGAAAAATTTCAATCTTCCAAATCTTTGCCGTTTAGTGACGCGTTTAATTTCTCTACGTGAGCGCGGCAATAAATGACGTTATCGCGCTCAATTACGCACCGTATTATCGCGGACCTCGAGCGTAACTCTTGTTTGCCCTACTGATCCTGCGAAGAAGAGTCGTAAATTGTTGCGCGTTAGCTACTAAAAAAAATATTGAAATTATCACGTAAACTATTTATTTACTTATTTTTATTTATCGCTCAATGAGAACATTTACAAACAAACAATTTATTCGTCGAATATTCGGCCCGAATAAGTTGCCGATGAGAAAACGAATCGTGAAGGAAACGAGAAACACGATCTTCCCTCACACACTCGTGCGTTGCCACAATCGTCGTTGCTACATTGAAGACGAGACGTAACGAAGCGATAATCCACATGCACGTGCCTCTTCTCGACGGATGAGTAATCCGCGTTCGATAAGGACGAAACTGTTGTGCTGCGAGAAACGATCCGTTACTCGATCCGTCATTCTCTTGTCGATCTCGCCGCTACTCGTCGTCTTTCTGTGCGCGCGCTGCGTTATCTGCCAGCGTGATTTTCCCTATCCGGAGTCGGGACGGGAGCGCATACAGATCCAGGGATCAAAGTGCAACGAACGACGGCGGTCGGCGCCTTGGAAATCCGACGAAAGTCGACGTGGACGATGCAACGAACTTGGGGGTTGATAAAAAAGCCGCGGCTTATGCGCGAGATGCGCGCGTGTTGTATGACTCTCGTCGTCGTCGTCGTCGTCGCGCGGAGAGAGCCCCGATCGACGGAGGCTTTAGAGAGAAGAAGGGAATACACGCCGGTTATCTTCACGGGTCAGCGCCCACCGGCTGCCGGCTTAATCTTCGGCCGCGACCAAGGAAGAAGACGAAGAAGGAGACGCGCAGAAGAGAAGGGTCGACACTTATCTTTATCCCCGGCGCCGTAACGACCGTGCGAGGAGCGTGTCGCTCACTATATCGGCTCTTTTTCTTGATTCTCGAACGCACGCTTTTAATCGCCGATGATAATCAAGGACGATAATCGAATGTGTGACGGTCTCACGCGATTCTATACTATAATTCCTATAATGCGCATAATCAGGAGGGCTTCTTGAAACACTGCGACGTGTCGGCGAAGAAATGCGCGTTGCACAGATACACATAAATTAATGCAAATTTATATGTGTACACATTATAAAAACATACACACGCATAACGGTAAAAATATTTGATTAGATTTTTTACACAGTAATTTAAACGTTTATCTGTTTCAAAATTGAAATGGAATGAGCACCGATAGAACGTAAATTGTGTGTGTATATTCCGAGCATAGAACTTCGAACGTCTCTGTATGGATTAAGCCAGTAAGTGCTGTTGCATCATTAGTTTGACAACGTGTAGAATTGGTTAACTAGATTGTTACGAATCAAATCGGATAAAAATAGTTTTCAAATACTTGTCAGTCATTGATTTTTCTCGCAAGAGAACGTAACGTCGCTCATACATAAATTTTGCGTTTCCCTTCGTTATTGATGACTATTACCGCTTTGCAATATTAATGGATCGTACAACACACGGACGGTATATACCAGTTCGATTTGTAACGGAGGGCATTGTCTCTTCGCGTCGTTATCGTTAATAAAAACAGCAACGCGGGCGATCTTATTACGAAATTAATCGCGACGATTCGATACACGCGCGCGCGCGCGCGCGTTGTTTGTATTTTTGCGCCAAATGCTTCTAATAATTAAAACGTAACGTCGCGTCTGGAAATAACGATCAGGTGCAACCGGCCGAATCGTTATACCGAGCTGGCCGGGGCTGGTGCGTTGCGTGCGTCCCTGCGAGCACGAGCTGTGTAAATCGTATTAGGGATTATTGCACGATCAAAAATATCCCCGTAGGATAATCCCCGAAGGTGGCGGCGATGTGTTAGTGGCATTAACTCCGGCGTGTTATATCGTGATGTGTGTAGGTATACGGCGATCCCACCGACCTCATCTTCCTCTCTCGCCCCGCCGTTCTCGTCACCCAACGTATCACCGCGTCTCTCTTTCTCTCTTCTGGCCGCTATCTCTTCTCTCTCTCTTTCTCTCTTTCGTTTATATCAGGCGAGAGAATGGTGTGGTGTTCGTTCTGTTACGTGTGTGTGTGTGTGTATGTGCGCGCGCGCGAAATCGTGTGTGCGCTCGCTCGCTGCCGCGCCGGCCTCCGCGAAAATCCACGCCTCTGCATCCTGCTTTCGATTTATCTTTCTCCTCTTTCAGACTCGGGGCAGGTGGTGTCGCTGAGGGGAGCTTCCCGGCCGACCGGTAATAATCGTTAAAAAAAAAAAAATAAATAAAAGCGTCCGCTTTTTTCGTCGAAAATGACCGAACAGTCCCGAAACAAATAGCACGTATTTATTTTCGCAACAATTATATTACGTCGACATGAACTCGCCGAGAGTTGACGACAATAAGTACGCGCGATTATTGATCGAAGTGGTGGAATTTTCGAGAGAGCTGAAATGAAAGATTAAAGAGATAAGATTGGGTCTTGAATTACACATTAGAGAAAAAAGAATTTGACGTATATATATAATATTCCGAAGAACAAATAAGAAAATTCAAATTAAATTCTAAATTATTGAAATTTTTTTATTATTCAATTTAAATCGCAGTCTCTGATTTATGACAAAACAGCGAGTTAATTCAAATAGCGCGAATTTGCTATTCGCGATCTTCAAATCAAATTGAAAAAAAAAAAAAAGAGAAAGACGTAAGAATATTACTTGTCGATTAATGGGAGTTACCCGTCTTCTCTCGATGCAAGGATACATTTCTAAAATGGATAAGAAGACAAAAAGTTACGCGGCAAAGGGAGACTTTTCTTAAGCCGAATTGTCGAATTGGCTCCCTTTTTTAATTATCCCAGCGGGGATCGCGGAGGGATGAAACCGCGCGATTCGGGTGGACTCCCATTGTGCATTCATAATGGCCGACGGAGCCTTAATGTTCTAAGGCTCTTATAAATATAAATATAAGACGGTATATCACAAGGAGTTGCTTTCGCCTATACACACAGGCAGCAGCGCAACATAAACGCTCTCCCTCTCTCTCTCTCTCTTTCTCTCTCTCTCTTTTTCTTTCTATTTTTCTCCCTTTCTGTACTATGTATTTTTAATAGGATTTGTCAAGCGGCGCTGTGCGTGTACAACAAATTTTACAGTCGCATTCGCTGTCACGAAGTCAGCGGAGACATTTGCAGCACAAACTTTATGTTATTTCGTTAATGTTGCAAAAACTTTTTTTCTCAGCGAGAATAAGATATTTTGCATTTGGTTTTTTTTTTTAGGAAGCTATTGTTTTAGTTCACTCATCCAGAGATTTTGCGAAGAAATGAGCGATCCCGAGATATCATCACAACACAGAAAAGATTTCTCTTACTTAAACTCTTCGTTATCGTCGCGCTTGACATTTCACAAAAAAAAAATTCACTCTCAGTCTCGTTTGAAAGTACGCGTGTCATTAATAAGAAGCAACACGCTTGTGAATTGGATTATTCGAATCACGTTCGTCTTCGAACTCGGCTCCTTGACGGAGCGAGATGACGTGTACATCACGTGCCGTGATTTTTGTTTTGCGAGAGAGACGTCGGACGAGAACTTATTAAAATGATATTGACAATGACCGCTACTTATCGGCATTGTTCGAACGCGGACGCATTACGCCGTATAATCATCATTAATTATTATTTAAAGTTTTCTCGGCGACGATTGGTACTCCGGGAATCCATTTGTCTTTCACGCTCGCAACAGCTGCATAGTCTCGTTTCTTCCGTTGCTTTTTTTTTCAATTCCGCGTATCACGATAGAGAGAGAGAGAGAGAGAGAGAGAGAGAGAGAGAGAGAGATAGAGAGAGAGAGAGATAGAAAGAGAGTAGCGCGGGGCACGCGCATTAATCACTTGCTGAAACATCACGCGTGTTTTCGCGCTCGATCGCGAAGCGCGCGTTCGCTGCGCACATAACGCGCGGTCGATGCAAATCGTCGACGCGAGATACGATTGCTTAATATTCTTTCGGAATATTTATCGAACGAAAGAATCGAACTGCAATCGGACAACACGTGGAAGAAATGCGTGGAAGAAATTTACGTTTATTACCAATCTCTTTTTCTTTCTCTCTCTCATTAATTTAATATCACGATCGCTTTTATTACGACGGCTAAAAACTGTATCGGTTTAAAGAACATTTTTCACCTTATTTTACTTACAAAAAAACAATGTCTTCTCAACGACGTGTGGTTGTTTTTCTCACACGAGGTTTCTATTTGCTGCTGTTGACACTGAGAAGAGAACGGACACAGAAAACAAACATAGCGACAAATTATTGAGAGAAGATCAAGAACCGAAGAGCTGTATGTATCAGATATAAATACGTGCAAGAATATCAATTTCAAAAATTTGCAAAAACATTGCGTAAGCGATGTACATATGCTGACGCGAAGCAGCAGCTCCCTTTTCGCAAAAGAATGAGAGAAAGAGAGAGAGAGAAAGCGGAAAAGACGTGTCTCGTCGCCTTCGACGAGGGCAGAACAATCCTATTTCTTTCTTATGCAAAATCTCCGTGCGCGTAGCGTGTTAAGGGATTAAAAGTCTGCTCTATAGGGTCAGCCGGAGGCTTACAAGACCTAACAAGATTAGCCTAAGACGCCGAGTGCGCATACCCCGAGGATTACACATTATGTATTCACCTGGATATATTCGAAAGATCTAGTTCGAGTTTCTCGCTGTGTGAAGCAAGAAGCGCAAGTTGGGTTGCGGCGCGTGTGAGAGTGTCGCGGTTTTGTAACGATCGCGTCTTTCTCTTTCTCTCTCTCTCTCTCTCTCTCTCTCTCTCTCTCTCTCTTTCTCTCGGTATCCCTCGGTGAGCGATTTGAGAGAATTCGCGTTAAGCGATGCCGATTTCGGACCGAAGAAAACGGGGAATGTGGACGCGCGCAGCGAGGATTTGCGGATCTTCGGATCGTTAATCTCGTCGGGGGAGGGTTTTTTTTTTTTGCGTCATACACACTCGCGCACTCGCGAAAATGAGGAAAGAGATCGGATTTAGAAAAAAAACAAAAAAAAAAAAATACTACGGAGCTTTGGAAGAGATATGAATTTGAACAAAAAGAAAGAGAGAAAGAGAGAGAGACGAGAGTTTGCGCACGAAAAAAATTTGAGAGTGGATAAATCAGTCGATACTGTCTCTTAATCCGGAGCGAAAATAATCTCCGTATGTATCGCTTTTTAGCTATATCCGTTCCGAAAGCGTTTAAACGAGGTCGAAACGATCGAAAATCGCAGCGGCAATTCAGAGATATGATTTTAATACACCTAATTTTTTAATTGCGCGCGCTGCACAGCGCTCTTGACGTCGAAATGAGGAAAAAAGAAAGTTACGATAATAAAATTAGAGAAATTAGCTGTTCTCTGTTAGATTAATTACAAGAGAAATTGGTTTATATTCGGATAATATTAGATAGTGTGATAATCGATAACACGGAAAACTATTTTTAGATGTAGCTGCATTAGACACATTTTCCCCGACGATCCGACCGCGCACATATCGAGAGAGAAAGAGAAAGAGAGAGTGAGAGAGAGAGGGAGAGAAAGAGACTTACTCGTTCGGATAAAATTGCGTGGAAAGACGCTGTGTGCGCGTTCCGCCCTTCCATTCCGATCTGTCACGGTTTATCACACGGGCCGAAACATTTTTCCGTTTCGCCGGGGTCTGACATAATCTCCTCACCGGGCGTGGAAATCGCACGCGACTCTCTTGCCAGGCGTCTGAATGTATTGTAATAATAGAGCGCGCATATAGAGCGATTCTATATAAGAGAGCGCCGGAAAAGAGAGCAGCTCCGAGGGGGAGTCTTATCTTCCCTGGTCGGCTAGAACTCTATTTCGAGGCGAGATACGCGGAGTCTCTCTCTCCGCGGCTTTTAATGTCTTTTCTCTCTCCGTGTTTTGATTAAGAGAGAACGAAGCTCGGGAAACGTACCGCGATCGCGGCGCGGAAGAAGGAGAGACGCGACGAGGGAGACGACGAGATACGGCAACGAGAGAAAAGACGGGAGGCGGAGGAGAGCGCGCTTTGAGTAATTGTTCGCTTGTAACTGTCAGGTCGTCAGAACTTGGCTACCTGAGAGAAAGAGAGAGAGAGAGAGAGAAAAGATCAAGATAAACTTTTTCAAATTCGTTCTCCGGAATCACGAATTCAAGAGAATCGATTTTTCTGAAATATAATCCGCCGAGAGTAAACCGTTAAATTTCGGTCTAATATTGATGACATCTCGCTCGCTTCGCGAAAATAGAATATGAATAAATTGTTGGAATTGAAACATGTATGAAATATAAAATATTCCATTGTCTTTCAGAGCGTTCGAAATATTTTACGCAGAAAGTGAATACTTAATGCATATCTAATCTTGATTTAATTGCTAAGACACCAATTGCAAAGTCATCAATTCTGTTTTCAATCTAATTGATACGCACGAGCCGCACGATTGGCGCACTCTAGAGCTTTTTTTTTTTTTTAGCGAGACCGAAACGAAAGAGTTGCATATCTCGAATTTCACGCGCGACCTTCGTGGCCAGAATCGAAGAAGTAGCAGCAAGAATTTCCTTAGGCGGATACCGCAGATACCAGGCGAAGATGGTAGGAGTAAGTGGTGGTTTTGGCAAGGGGATGTTCTGATGCGATTTCACGCTGGATTTGCCTAAGATCTCCGCTAAGGAGCCCTTTAACCCTCCCCTTTCACCCTTCCCCAGAACTTCACCCTTCTATCGCGAATCCTCTGCTCTGGTGGCTCTGCCGTTTTCTCCGCTCCTCCCATTCCTCTCGCTTCCTCACTTCGATCTTAGTCACTCCCCGGGAAACCCCGGAAGATTATGTACCTTAGCACAATGTCGCTAAAACGCCGTCATTGTTTAAAAGAATCGTCCGTCGCCGTGTTTCAATTAACTCCTTATCCGAGCTCTCGACCCCGAGACAAGTTTTCGAGAAACCCACGTGGATTACTCGTGTTTTTTGTTTTTTTGTTTTTTTTTTGTTTTTTTTTTTACTCTTTATCTTCATTAATGTCATCAAAGAAAACGAACTTATCGAAATCAAGTCACACAAGTTGACTGACGTCTTGGAAGCGAGCGAGCGCGCTGGGAGTTATTAGCTACTCGTTTATATAACGTAACGCGATCTCTCAATTTAGCCCCCGAAGACGTGACGTAACGTTCGTTATCAGATCGCCGCGAAAGATGCAAGTCACAAGCGAGCGAATACATATATCGTTTCGCGCATATATACGCGCGACTTGCACGTATACAATCAACGAGACGACGAGATCTTTAGAACTACGGTCTCGCTCAGGCCTTGTTTGATCTCGCTTCTCGACCCTTCTCGGAGACCGGAGTCAATCCGGCTAAATATTTCAGATCGGTCAGAGCGACCGGAATAGCCAAATCCGTTAGTAGTCCTCGGCCAATGGGAATTTGGGTTTTGCCTGAGACTCTCGTTGGATTAAGGTGGCGCTTCGCGCACGGCGCGCATATCTGTGTTTTAAGGACGCGTGCACGCGGCGCTCGAATGTCTTAGTGTTGGAATACTCCCGTTCCACGTGTATGCAAACCCTCACGGCTTAAGCTAAGGCTAAGGCCGAGGCTCTCCCCCGGGATTACTACGTCATTCTGCAGGACTCCTCCGGTCGCCGGAAGGATCAGCTCTCTCTTCCTTCTGAGGATTTCGCGCGGGACTCCATCCTGTTCCTAAATCAGCTTGTCAGACCGAGTCATTGCGCCGCGCGCCGTTTTCGTTTCTTATTTCGGTCGCGCGGCGATCATTTTACATTGCGTCTCCGCGCGAAACGCGAAACGTGGTTTTGCGGAAACAAGAACCCGCGCAAACGGGTTAATCGCGTTAATCCGAGGAACGTTTAAAGTATGCATTGAATGTGTCTTTATATTCTTGAGTTATCTATATTGTGAATTATGTTTTAAATTAAATTATGTTTTAAATTAAATTATCGTTCGCAAAGTGGCTCGTCCCCGTTACTTCGGCTTCGAGGATTATTAGCAACGAATGATTAATAAACTTTGGGACGAAGGATCGGAGACGTCTTTGTAATTGCCGTTTGGTTGTGAATAAAACAAACGTAGACGTTAATGTTATTGATTGAAGAGAAAGTACGTGTGCGCACACGCACGCACGCACGCACGCACACACACACACACACACGTTGCACATATATGCATATAAATTGGGATATTATCCTGTAAGTTGCTTCACGATACGAGTTCTTAAACTGACTGTAATAAATATGCTAATTCGAAGATAGAGGTCTTTCAATTCCGGTGTTAATATTAGGAAGATCGCGCGCTCTCACCGCGAGGAGGTTCGCGCGCGCGACCTCCTACTCCACCGCTCGCGCGCGATTTCCGCCAAGAGAAACTTTTCAGAGTGACAGGCGGTGGTGTTGTACACGTTCCTCCCGCGGTTGATAAGAAGTTTCTAGATATTACTCTTCAAAATCCGGAGGAATAATCCGTCTATCGCGCGACGGTAATAGACGACCGGAACCTGTCCTTGGTGCCACCTAAATCATCCCCCAATGAGTTGGCGCTCACAATAACTCGTTACCGAAAATCCAAATTAAGCTCCTTAGCCGAGAAATTTACGAGACGTTCGCCCTCCTCCTCCCCCCTCGCCCGCCGCTGCGGAAGGGCCGCGCTTCGCGCCACCCCTTTCTGCGTCCTGCGCGAAGGCAGTTTACCGAAGTAATTTTAATCTTCCGCACACGGGGCGCGGAACGCACACGGACCGATCACGCACGCACGCACGCACGCACGCACGCACGCACGCACGCACATGCATGTACGTATATATACGCGCACAGACACAGAGAACACGCCGGTGAAGTATCGGAGAACTCTACACCCTTCTCTTATTCTGCACGTTGTATAAGAGCTTACCCTCTAAGCATCTTAGGGCAAGTTTTCACCCTTGCCTCTCCGGCGAGCAACGGTACGCTCGCCGAACCTGCGATCACTGTGATTCGCGCTCGTCAGCGAAGGGATCGACCGAATCCGTTCTTAAAGACCGAAGACGTTTTCGTTTTAGTTGGGACGTAATCCTTCGGGCATTCTTTAGTTTTGACGCGTTTAGTTTCGACAACTATTAGGTGCGATCGTTTCTTTCTTTTGAGAAGAATATGATGTCAATAGCTTTTTTCTTCAAGAAAAATTTTAGAAGAATTTATTTCTGAAGAGAATTTTATTTAAAAAATAAACAAACTATAGGAGGTAAGATTTTACTTTTTGTTAAGAGTTACAGAGCAATTTCTAAAACTAACAGAAATGATATTTACTTGACAGCGTTTACTGACCTTTCATACAAAGGGTGTAATTTTGTTTCCGCATAGATTCTGATATCACATTTTATTAGTTTTTTATAATATCTATAGAGTTAGACGTCGAGTTCGAGCGAGTTCGATGTTCTCGACTATCAGCTCGCTCGTACGAGCGAAGGGATACAAACAATGCCTCGGATGTTATTAAGATACGTCGTTGGCCGCGATGCGTGATCTAGCCGCTAGTGAATCGGTTAACATTCAGATTTAGAAGGTTTCGTCGCGTGGCCGGTGATCTCATAAGCTGCGCCAGCTTGGTGGAAGTTTATCTCATTATGTCTTATCCAATGTTTTCGACGAACGTGAAGCTTAGCGACACTGAGAGAGCTTAAATCGCACGCGAGCTTACGAGCACGGGCTTTGCATGCGTTGAAGCAACATAAATCGCTCAACGAAAGTTGAGATATAATATGTGTAATCGACGTTTGTGTAATCATCGTCAATAAAAATCTTTTCAAAACACACTGACATTCGTTCTGAAGTTCGACCACTTGATTATCTATTAGTAACTAATAGATTTTACGTGCCTTGTAAGAAAAATAATTTTAAAAAACACCACAATTTATTTTTTTTATAATTTGTTTTTTTTCTAAATTATACAATTTTCTTATCAAGTATTCTAATTAATAATCTGACGTAATGAGAAACTCAGATGACTGGGATAAACTGGAATAACTCGTTAGCGGAAAAGAAATGAAAATGACACGATTAGGACGGGAGGGAGCGGTCCGAAAGGAGAGAGAGAGAGAGAGAGAGAGAAAGAGAGAGAGGAAGAGAGAAGGAGACAGGGGGGAGGGAGAACGGGTGTCGCAGATAAAGACTTCGAAAGAGCTGCTTATCTGTAAAGACCGACATCCGCCGGATCAGCCTCAGATACTGAAACCACCCACACTTTCCTTCTTCTGCGTGCTTAGGCTAAGTTCCCGAGGACGGACGGAAGCAGCCGGGTCTTTCAGAGATCACGAATTCCACATCACACACGTGCGACCCAATTATATGTTTCTTTTAACGCACGAATTCGCAGATTTGAAATTTCACACTTGGATCGGACCTTATCGACGAGTGTAAATCCGCGAGAAGAAAAAATAACGTTTGGACGATTTGAACGTGGCTTCGCAGCCTGATTCGATTTCGAAAGATTAAGCTTGGAGTCGTCTTGGATTAGCACTTGTTACCAGTAAGACGAAGAAGAAACCTTAGGACGGGCGTATACGGATAGTTTTTTTTATCTATGTAACGTTTTACATATTTTCGAAAAATTACACTTAAGAAAATTTACAATATTTTTATAAAGAGAGATTAAATTGAAAAAGAGAGAAAGAGAGTACAAGCGTTTGACAATATTTTCTCTTACTGTCTCGACTTCATTTTACTTCGTCGTGAAATTAAATTCATTTTACTTCTCCCTTCGTCATTCCGCTTAATCGCATTCGAGCATACCGATATGGCAACGGAAACGTCACTGTCGATGAATCTAAATGGCGCGTACTTTTCCCGCCAGTGATTTAGAAAGATCCTCCTCGGTAATCTCGGGACGCGCCGGTAATCATTTCGCCTCGTGCAGAGAAAAACGAAGAGGAGGGTTCGCGAAGACGCGAAAAGAAATATTCGCGGCGGAGATTCTTTGGCCACGTTCTCCCCTTCGAATCGCACTCGGCTCGCGCCGAACGTGGCTATTATCGCGACGGAGGTGCGGAGCGGGCGATAGCGGGGGTGTCGAAAAATATGTTCCAACTTTTTATCTTGTATCTGCACCGCCGCCTCGCTGCAGAACTGAGCAGTTCGTTAATTTGCGAAACTGTCTGCCATGTAAGCTCGGAAAACTCGCAAACGCGCGTTGAACAGCAAACTATTGTTTTTTTAAATATTTATGTTTTGTAATGTTGTTTTGTTACTATATTTGTAAAAAAAATATATTTACGACGCGAAAGTATTTCGATTACGACGCGCAAGTCTCTTGGATGTGAATCTCTGGATAAAATACAAATCTAGTGCTTGTTTGCCGAGAAATAAAAAATATTGCTAATCAGTTTATTTAAGTTTCTTAATTTTTTTTAACATTAAATTGCACGCGTGCGCAAGTACGGACATTCACACGAAGGTTGTGCGAATCCGAATCAAAGTTAAATGTTAGTGTTATTGCGACAAAACATTTACAACAATACGAGAAATCGCTGAGGTAAAACGCAAGATGAGATCGACGTAAATGAAAAACATCGAGAGAAACTGGTTTCTTCAAGGGTTGCCCCTTGGATGAATCTTATCTTTCGACGAGAGCTGTCAAAGACGAGGCGGCATGACGCTTCCGTCGTGCGGGAAGATAACCGGAAGCCCGATAGAACCTGCACCAGAAATGAGAAATGTCTTTGCGGTTGCAGAGATTAAAGATTTCACGGATGAGTGGTTGCCACCTCTTCTCTCGTATATACGTTTCTTCTTGCGGCAAGCTCGCGCGCCTGACGTGTTTATTTTATCACGATATCTATAAACGCGTTTTTACCAATAATATGAAAAAAAAAAAAAAAACGTTTTTGTTTTTTACAGAATTTGTTGTTGCAAAAATTATATTCGAAGAAGAACACGGAAATAAAAAATGACTGAAATCATCTCTTTGCGTCGCATTATTAAAAAAAAAAAACCGATTAGAAGATTGACGGCGCAAATGAGCGAATGTGTGGGATCGGAACACGACACGCGCCCGACACACAAGTCGACGAGAGGACGCGTCGGTAATAAACAGAGCGCGTAATACGATGTGTCCCCGCGATTAAATCCTGCGGCGTAAAAGCCCACCTTAAACCAGCTGATCCCGGTACAAAGACGACGCAAGGACAGGGCGCCTTAATGAAAACTATACGTCCCTAGATTAAGGTGGACGTTGGTCAGACTTGGGACCCGCGGCAGATACGACCTGTCTTATGCAACATAGGGGGCGGGTTCTATGATGCTCGGCGTATTAGATGGAACTTTCGGCCATTAATACCTAATATCGTGCCGTCGGCAGTAAATCCTTTGTTGGTCATCTCTGACGGGGGGACTTAGTGCTGCCTTGCATCAAGAGAGACGTTCGACCCTATCTGTCGATCCCGGGACGTACAATCCGATATTGCATTTTGATTAATTCATTACATTCTAACAAAATGCACTTTGCAAAACAAAATGTTATTTCTGACGTTACACCGCGCTTCTTCTTCGCTTTCTGTTAAAACGTTTACTTGTTCGCGGAAATCCGCACGTTTTAACTCGATAATTTTTTACATTCACGGGGTACACGTTTTCTTAAAACAAAACGGTAAATAAACTTGGATTCGCGCATTTTTTTTTTGCGCTTTTTGATTCCCTTTTTGCATTCTCTCGGCAGCAAAGGTTCTGGAGGGTGCTCTGCTTCGCGATTCTTGTTTTCCTTCTTTCGTTTCCTTCCAAAACGGGACCGTTTGTGCGTGACGAAGAGTTATGTATTGCAAATAAAACCTGGTTTCGAGGGTGTAACGAATACGTAACGGTGAGACAAGTTCACGCGTCGCGAAAAAAAAAACACCGAAGCAACACGCTCTCTCTGGGAACGAGAATATTTATTATCATAATCGAGAATTCGACAACGCGATTTCTTTAACAGATATAAGTGCAGAGCTTGGAACTGTGGCAGAAGTTGTCTCTCTTTACCTTTTCGCGAGGAGAGTAAAGTCTCACAGTCTTTCTTTCATTATCTCTTTCTCTCTCTCTCTCTCTCTCTCTCTCTTTCTCTCTCTTCCATCTCGCACTCCATTTCCTCGATTTCGCAGAAGTCTGGGATTATGATCTGGAGTGGGATAGACTCCCGGACTTAAGTCAGAGTTACACAAGGATCGCAGCTATTGTGCCATCGCGCAGGTCCTATTGTCTCGGGATAGACGAGTGGATCTGCATATGCTTAGCGCCGGAGTTAAACTTCTCTCTTTCCCTCCTCTCCCCTTTCTCTCTCCGCGCCGTCTTTCTCTCTCTCTCTCTCTCTCTCTTTCTTCTTCCCGACCCGATCTTCAGCGCGCTGCGCAACGCGAATCATCCTGCGACCCTCGAATTTGGATGTCGGAACGCTGCCGAAGACTATACCTATTGTCGGTCGGATGTACAAGAATGGTGCTTCACAGTCGAAGCCGCGGAGACGGTTTAAGTACTCGCACACCAAAGTACTCCCGCGCGAGAGAGCCACCTTCGATTCTCAAATCAAATTAAGATTCGTTAATTAGACGGGCTTTATGCCCTCTTTATGCCGTCTTTTGGAGAATGAACAGCGAGAAAAATATGCGCGTAGAGGATAATGAAGAAAAAAAAAACTGAAACGATAACGAAAACAGTTCATTGTTTCGTTCAATTGTAGTCACCTTGAGCGAAAAATCCACCGAGTGATTATGTAAAACTCTCACTTGTTGCTTGTTTACGTAAAATTATAATCCGGAGACAATTATAGAATAAGAATTTTTCTTCACATTACATGTAGTTAACGTCACGTCATAAAGTGACGCAATTGTTTGCTAATTTCGTGCTTGTAGTAAATTCGTCACTCCATTGTTGCTCATAATAAGAGGATTGCTCCGAGCGCGTTGGCTCCTCACGTAAACTCTCCTTTGTCTGTTGCAGCGAAAAATCTGCCGGTGCATTGTGTGGTGGAGACGATTCACAATATCGTGGAAAGTCATGTGAGCCACAGCCGCGAAAAATGGCGAAGTCCCCAAGTGGAAACGGACTCTTACGTTATCATTCCGGTAGCTATGCCTTTTCAGGTGAGAGGGGGATTGTATATTCTCTTTTAGAAAATTATTATTAGCTCTACTGACACATCGCACATTTGTTCCGAGAAGAGAATTGTAAAAAGTTTCTTTTACACGAAAGATCAATATTTTCGAGCGATTATCGTCACGTTTTCTTTTCTTCGGATAAAAACTGTACCGTTTTTTTTTTTTTTTTTTATCTAATTTACTTGCGTCGAGAAAAATGTTGTGTCAGAAACATATCTCTCGCAATTAAAAAATATCGATTTGTGTCAACAGGATTTGGTAGGCGAAGCGCTCGTTCGCTTGGGATATTCGAGCGATCTGATACCGAGCGCCAGAGGAAGCATCGTTATACGGAACTGGAAGCCCTTGCCGATGGAAAAGGTCGCTGACGGACCGCTGCTGACGGTGGGTGACATTCTGGCCGAATTGACGTCGGTGGCAACCCTGAAAATTCAGGTGTACAGATCCAGACCGCCACCTCCCAGTCCGGCCGCGGAAGTCAGAAATAAATTGCTGAGGTTGCTGCTGTTGCACAGCCACACGCTTCTCGTCTCCGCCGGATGTCCGTTGGACGAGGTACGACACGTCTTGCACTTTCTCGACTTGCGTATGGTTATATCTCATTTATTTTTTTTTTATATAAAAACATAATTGCAACAGCTGAGAAGATGTAAACAAAACTGCATGTATCTTGCCGAAAAAAAAAAAAAACAAATCCTTTCAAGTACAAATGTTTGACGAATTGAAACACTTTTCGTACAGAACGGAATCTGAAAATAATGTTGCAATTTGTTTTTTTAAAGATTAATATCGCGTTTCTTCTACATCTCATTGTTATCTGAAGCGAGATGGCGGCCCGCAAGGAGAAAAATAAATATATGAAAGCTGTGTGTAAAGTCGCGTTTATTTGGAGAAGTACAAGGTTAAATAACGCAGAATTTAAGAGCCATTCAAGGTGGGATCGGTGGGAGGGGAGAGGGGAATATTCGTAGTAAGACGACCGCTTAAAAATGTATAAAATGTAAATCTAGCCGGAGAGTGTTTGTCGTCGGGGCACTTAATCTCATTAAGAAGTCCTCTGACTCCCGGTACCCTTGTACCTTCCGCAAGAACGGCAAGTGGTAATCTTCGGCAGATTCTTGCTCGCAGCTCGCTGATCCTCACCTTGAATAAATGCTTTCTTGGTTTCGAATCACCGCTCGGAAAGTCACCGCGCTTCCGGTGAGCTTTCGTTCCCGAATCAAAAAGCGCGAGTGAATGCAGATTTCCTTAAATCTGAGAGGTTCTCTCTGGTCTCCCGCGAAATTTTCTGTAAAAATATATGTGCGCGCGCGCGCGCGCGTTCATTGTTTGTATTAACTTTGCAATACTAGCTATAATTCCGAATTGTTAAGATTTATAACGTTGATCCCCCTCGATCAAGTTGCGCTGCTTTCGCTACCTCTATTTTGTTACTTTAATTCCTTTTTTGAAAACCAAAGAGAAGAATATCAACCTCCGTGTGTGTGTGTGTACGTGCGCGCGCGCGCGTGAAATTGTTTTAATCTACACAGGATCTTGATAAAGAATATGATTATTATATTTTTCTCATTATAAAGAGATTTTTTTTATCACAAATGTCAACATTTCACTGACGCAGCGACTTGAAAAAAAAAAAAAAAAAAAAAATTATTAACGTTACGCGGATTAATTTTTTTCAAATCTCCAGCTACGACGAGACGAGGCGAGTATTTTTCGTGGGGTTTATCCTCTGGCCGCGATATTCTCCGATTGCGTTCCCCGCGAGATTGAAATAGATGCGCGATTTTTCGAAGCCGAGCTTGCTCAAGCGCAGGCGTGCCCTTCCGACAGCGGAGGATCTCATGGCGTGTGATAGGATTACCCTTTACTCAACCAAATTCGCAGCCTTCATCAAAAGCCCCCTCGATATCGGGGCATCACCCGGGCGGAGGGAGAGAGGCAGAGGTACATCCCCGCCGCCTCCTCCAGACCGGTATTATCTAAGTGCACTCTCTTTGAAGATCCCGCCCATCCCCGAACTTTAATGCCGCTCACAGTGGTCTATGATTACCAATTTTCCCTGGCAAACGTTTCCTGCTTGAGTTTCGTAGCCCGACGGCTAATGGCGAACCGCGCCGTGATGGAGAACCGACGTCTCTCGCGTAGATTTGGCTTAATCTGACGATGATGTACGAAGACGTGCCGCCACGCCGAGCGAGATCTCCCTCTCTCTTCACGTTTCTCCCCATCGTACGTGGCTCGTCACGATGTTGCTCTTCTGCGCGATCTCTTTCCAGAGATAAAAAATCCTTATTTTACCGTTTCTGCACTTATAAATTTTTTTTTTTTTCACACTTCGAAGCTCGCAAGAACAATTTTATTCTCCGTTGCTCGAAAGCTTTTTTGCACAATTAAATTTTTTTAAGAAATGAATTTATATGCGGTGTATGTTTATCGGCGAACAATGTGTATCAAATTTGAAGTAAACTTAATAAAAAATTGAATCATAAATAGGCGTTGTCATTAAGATGACGAAGCTAAATAGAGAAGTTCTTCTACTTTTGCTAATTATCTTCGTTAATTTTATTTGCTTATCTCTGCATGCAACCTATCCTCGCAGCGAGATTGGAACCGGTTGTGTCTGGTATTATTTGTGTGTGCGATTTGTGTGACGTTTCAGTACATCTCTTTTCGGAGATGATGTATATCGAAATTAGAAATAAACACACGTGCACAAGCGGGAGAGCGCCAAGGTACACATGAATTTTCGAAAAGCACGACGGGGCTTGTAATTCTTTCGGGATAACGGAAAGTTACGCGAAACCGGTAATAAATACGTTTCAAAAACACGGGGAGGGACTCGGGTGCGAAATTCGCATTAATTCGGAATCGGCAAATATAAATCGTCCGCGCAGTTTTTAGACGATAAAAAACAGCGGAATCTGTTTTGGATCCTATTCAGCTTGTGAAATGTAGAACAGTGATGTAACAGACGTCACCTGATATATCAGGATTAGGGCTTAATCTTATTTATTGCGGCGCAGCGCCATTTTGTGATTTATCTACTGCATAGTTTTGCCAATTTTTTTTTCCACATATATCTCAAAATTCGAGTTAGGTTTTTTTTTTTTTTAACATAAATATTTTGACGTGATTTCGCATAAGTGTTGCAAAGTAACGAAAAAAAAAAGTGGAATTTATTTTAACAACAATTTTTTCTCGACTGCGGGATATATTTTTTATCTTCGATAAAACCACTTATATAATATTAATATACTTACATAATAATATATAATTTCGACGTGTGTAGCTTTAAAGAGACACACGGATGAGGTCGCAACTGCTAAAAAAAATTGATGCTAACGCTGCGAGCGTTGCGCGCAATTAAAAAAAAAAAAAAAAAAATACTATTACGTAAACGGCAAATAAAAACGAACAAAAGAGAAAAACGAAAGACGCACAGGTAGCAACAGCTCCCGATACGTGCGTGTTTCGCAGGCGCTCATGACAACCTCGCGAATTGTTTGATAAGGGATCCCGTGATCGCGATTGATTTACCACTGTTCTATGGATCAGCCGATTGCCGTGCGCAATCATTCTCGAATAATAAATACGTGTAAATCAGGCGCGAATCGCGAGAACGCAATGTCTTCAGATAAGCCGGTCGTCCCCCCTTTCGACGGCATACCCGTTGTTTGTCAAACGATTTCTGAAATCCTCGAGAGCGCCTGTCAAGATCTCGCGCCTCGCCTGACTACCTGGAGTGATTAAGTGCGGTGTCGTAAAACTGTAACGAATGAGAATTCGAGAAGGTAACTTGCGCGCGCGCGCGCGCGCGCACCGGATAATTGTCGTCGTCTTGCTGCGAAGGTGTCGTTGGATATACGCGACGGATTACCGTGTTATTAAGGTGGCGTCGAGCGCCTGATCTTCTCGACACGGAGATATGTATTTGTTCGTATAAATCATCGACCGCGTGATAAGACCGTGTCTGTGTACCGCTTCCTGAGGCGTGAAAAATTTTTCCACAATCTGTCATCTCGCTTGTCGTAATGACGACAACGCTTATGACGACATCTCGCAACGTCTCGCGTTAACCAATTAACGAAGTTAATCGTTGAAGAAACTTGAGTTCTCCACGCAATAAATAAATGTTTCGGGAACTTCTCGTTTTGGCACACAACTTTCTCGTCTTATCTTGAGACACATAATAACGAAAGATAATACGAAGATGTTCGTTGTTCTTCTTGACTACCAATGAGTTATTGAGTCTTTTAATTACTTTGTAATTAAAAATAACTGAAAAAAAAACGTCTCGATTATTCTCTGGTTTGAAAAGGAATATATTGCTTTTTGCTCGCAGATGACCCTGTTGTCCCTCTGCAGAGGCGGCAACGATCTGTCAGAGGAGACAAAGCGGAACTTCGAGACGTGGTTGCAGCAGCAGCAGATTGGACTCGGTATGAATCCGATCGCCCCGACTTCCAACCATCACACGCAGAGTCCGCAACCGGACAGCGGGGGCGCGATCGCGCCCGGTGGCGGCCCGATCGGTCCGCCGCATCCGGCGCTTCTCCAATATTCGCACAAGACCAGGATGAGGACCAGCTTCGATTCGGAACTCGAACTGCCGCGTTTGCAACGCTGGTTCGCCGAGAATCAGCACCCGTCGCGCGAACAGATACAGCACTACGTCGCGGAATTGAACTCTCTGGAGTCGCGCCGGGGCAGAAAACCGCTTGACGCGAACAACGTCGTGTACTGGTTCAAGAACGCGCGAGCGGCGCAAAAACGCGCGAGCATGAACGGCTGCAGCCCGCCCGGACTCAGTCCGAGAGGCGCCAGCATCGTCAGCGAGGATTGCACGGACGAGGAGGAGGACACCAGGCAGCAGGTAAAGTGACGGTTTTAAAGTCTCAAAATTTTTAACGGAACGATCGTCGCCGAATGAGAGATCGTCGTCTGAAAGAACATTCAAACACGAACTCCGAGACGTGAAGCGACATTGTTACATTTCTACAAAACCTCACATCTTACGTGTTAAGTCTTCGATTGTTGCTTTCAGTCAACCTCGGGGTCACCGTGCCCGCCGAACAGTCCACCTGTCGGTCCCCTGTCTCTGACCACCAGACCCGAGGATCAGCAGCAGCCGCAGCAGCCGCCGACGTCGACGCCCTCCTCGGTGAAGCAAGAGGACGCGAGAGTGTCCTCCGGTTCCGAGGACGACGAGACGCGGCACACGGGCCCCATCCCGCCGGGATTCTCCCTGGTGCCCAGCCCGATGTTCGGCCACGGTATAATGTACATGTCGCATTACCTGCCGCCGCGCGGACCAACCGGCTGTCCGACGAGCATGTTGGCCGACGAGAGAAGGAAGAGAAACCGGACGTTTATCGATCCCGTGACGGAAGTGCCGAGACTGGAGTATTGGTTCAAGCGTAGCACTCATCCGAGCCACGCGGTACGTATACAAATCGCAACGCGTCGTTATCGCGCGCTAATTTGTCTCTCCTTCCGGGAATTAACGAGATTCTCGGATTAACAGCGTGTTTGTCAGATTTTTTGCTTGCAGCAAATTTTTTTTATGATTCTTCGCAAGATACGTGTACAGTTTTGTTATCACTGATCACGCCAGAAATTTTGCGCTCTAATTATCTCGCATCAGAATATTCGGTGAGAAAATTTTATTTTGTGATCGATTTCTACAGCTCATTCTCTCGTACACGGAGGAGCTGAACAAGATGCCGTATCGTCAGAAATTTCCGCGTCTGGAGCCGAAGAACGTGCAATTCTGGTTCAAGAACCGACGGGCCAAGAACAAGCGACTGAAGATGGCTTTGTTCGAGGGCGAGTCGCCGCAACCGCATCCATATCACGCGGACTAGTTAATTTCCGAGTAAAATAACGTTAACTAGGACAAAAAAAAAAAAAAAAAAGTACGAAAATCAAACGTGGGAGACGTGTGCGCGCAAAAATAAAGAAAAAAAAAAAATTCGTTAATCGACCTGTTACTCTTTACTATCGTTGACACGCAGCGGCTTCAACAATTACCGGCCGCATATTCATTGTAATTATCACGTAAACAATTAACATAATTATTATGGACTTCCATGAATGTAAATACGAGATGATGTCGAATAAAAAATATACGTCACAATAAAAACAGCTGTTGTTGTTATTTTTCCTCTCCACATCGCAAACCAAGAAGACTGTAAACTATTTATTGTGGTTTATTATAACAATAAAACTACACAAATAAATATTGATTTACAAACCTAACGTTCAGAGTCCGTTTTTTAACACACAACAAACCATTCTCTTATTACCTAATTATTTAACTTTATACGTTCGTTATTGCTTTAATTACAACCAACTTGTCAAACGTATTATTTTTTTTTATTATCAAATTAGTTCTCGCAGCAGTCGCTTTAGGAAAAAAAAAACAATATTGTGTGTTTGCACTCGTGTCTGGCAAGAAGTAAATTCTCAACAAATCGCCAAGTAGAATTTCGTGAGTTTCCTAGAGTCTATACGACGCGTATAGTACGTCTGTGTTCGCACGCGTGTGTATAAAAGCGCGCACGACGACGTCTATACTGTCTCTAAGTCTGCCGATGTACAAAGCAACGCATACTCTCCCGACCGAAATCTCGTAGCTAAGATAAGACAGCTGTCATCGAGTCAACCCTAACTCAAACGTCAACAATAGTCAATGAATTCTCTCCTCTAAAAGCGACGCCACGTATCTACTCGCGTCTGTGCATCACTCAACTAGAGCTTCAGAACATTAAGATCGCAGACGCGACGTAATACGACGAGACCCGACAGACTGAATAGAAATCGAAACGTATAAATTCTTAAAACGCGCAATATATGATAAAAAAACCTAATCGATCCGTAGAATATTAATCACAATATTTGTATCAGACAATATTTTGCATGAGAGATGCGCGTCTCTCTCGCGCGTAAGTTTGATAAAAGATAAAATAAAGTTTTCGCGCGCGTCGCGACATTTACACTTTCTCTTCGTTGATTCTGCTCGGTTTAATAAACGTGTTATCATGTGGTACGTACACTTATGTACGCGAGAACGCGCGTTCCGCTTGAATGTAGAATCGCGAAACAGAAAGCAAAAGAGAGACGATCGGATCCTTGTAATAGCTTCGTCGCGGATTTTCGAGACGAGTCGACTCGAGAAATAGAAGACTCTCGCGTTTAAGCACGTAGCAACGTGCAAAGATGATGTCGCAGGAATATCGTTGTCATCTACGACACGCGCGCGCGCGCGCATCAGCGAGTGCACACACAGGTACCCCCCCGTCGTTTCTGGCGGGCTCACCGGGGTCGTGTCCCGGATTTAATGAGGATAGGCGGATTTGTCCAATTAAAACGTCTTACAAAGATCCATCCGGGTCTCGGCGCTCATTCGCAAAACATCGAATCTAGACTTTGCCGCAGCCAGCCACTTCTTATCCCCGCGCTATACACAGGTTGTATATACATATACAACCCCCCTGCCTACCCGTTATCCCTCTCTCGTTATCGTTATCGGGCTCCGCCTTCCGAATCGAGCGGGGAATCAGCTCGGGGAGCAACAACGAGACAGACAAGGATTTATGGAAAGTTATTTCCAACTGCCGCCGGAATCCGCGAGAATCGTGCGGATTCCACGGCGTCATCGAATCGCGCAACCTGAAGCAAGCGGAACTCGAATAAATTCGAGTTTACAGCAGGAAAAGTGCGTTTTAAAACTGACGCGTCGCGGATTGATTGACATGTTGAAATTACAAACAAATGTTATCTTAATTTTTAACGTCATTTTAAACATCATCAAGATGTAAGACAAACGTCGCAGTCAAAGATATATTCTTGGTACGTCGTCGTTTCTGAAAATTTGTTTGAGTCACAAAATGACTCGAGGATAAATTTAGAAATATAAATGTAATAAATTTCTTCATTACTTTTACGATTTTCTCGTAAATTTGACGCGTGTAAAAGCTACGAAACTAAATAACGATTTGTTGTTATTATTGTTCCGTGCAATTTTCTTTTCAACGTTGAGAAAAGATTTTGAATCCGAAGGAAGCGAGAAAAGAGCAGAGATTGGACGATCGGATAAGAAAATTGCTGCTAGGCTGAAGAGTGTGAAGAATCTCAAGAAGGAACAGTGTGATAGCGGCGCGAGAGAAGGAGGAGCAACGTCTTATGAAAATCTGAGAGTCAGCAGCCCGAAGGATCATCCCTCTATCTGATCTTAATTTGTCAGGCCGCGCGCGCGCAGACAATTTAGATATCACACCATCGTCCTCACTAAATCGTTTATGAAAAATGGCCAGTCTGGCTGAAATTGGCTTCTCGCTGTCATCGACATGTATAATAAAATATTCGCGATAAAGATCCGTACAATCTTTTTTTTTTATATACTTAAGTTCTCAAAGATAAAAATAATCTTATGTTTAATTATGTTTTAATTAATTACGTGAGTATTTATATCTTAAATAATTGCGTCAAAAGACTCTACGTTCGCTTCAACAATTTTCTTACAAGCGCGTCTAAAATCTTTTCGTTAGAGATAAAAACTTTGTTTTGGAAATTTTTGAAAAAGAAACGCTCCGGAATAATAACGCGCGAACAATCATTTTATTATTGAGCAAACAAGGAAATAAATCTGATTTGCTGGCTGGTAACTCGCGATACCAAAGTAGTATATTAGATTCGACAAATTGCGAAAACGATATGGCAGGAGAGAATTCGGGGATCACCGTGCCGTGCAACACACGTCGGTAGACATTGGCGCCCCGTGCATTCCCGCGCGCGAAAGTATCCGCGCGAGACGTGGGTACACGTCGCTCTAAAGGAGCATTGTGTGTGCTTTGGCATTCAGAGGACGTTCTTATCTGCCTATCCGGAGAGCTGTCAGCAAAGTTCCTGAATAATAACGGAGAGCTTGTGTAAGAGAAAGACAGAAAGAGATAGAGAGAGAAAGAGATAGAGACATAGCTAGATAGATAGATGGAGAAAGAGGGAGAGAGGGAGGAAGTTATAGGTGGAAAGGAGAGAAAGAGAGAAACGACGGAGACGAAGAGAGGCGGAGGCTGCCGCGCTTCTGCTATCAGCCGCAGAGCTAGGATATGCCTAACTATTCTGTTTCCATGCGGCTGCCGGACGTTTCGTCGTAGATAATGTTGGCCAGGATAGTTAGATTGTGTGTTGGATGCGATTGATAAGAACCGAAAATGCCCTCCCGCCGTTGAATCGGATTGTAACGGAATGTGCGTAGCGAGAGCAGCCCGACCGCGCACGGGAGAAAACGTCGTTTCCTATTAATTATTCATTCATAGCCGCGACAGGCACATATAGATCTAATATATGTGCTTCCATAAAATCGTCGCTAAAAATGTCAATGCGCTGGAAATGTCAATGAGATATATTGACATATTCTTCGAACATTTGTTTGTTGCGAATTCGTTCGTTTTTTTTCTCCCCCCTCCCAAATTTCCATATCCTTCACATTGCAAGAAATTTGACACATTTCTGAAAAGATTGGTAACTTTTCTTTTCGATACAGTCAGAAAAGAAAGAACAACAGTGACGTAGTCGTGAGGGAGAAAACAGAGAACAGAGTTTGGATGAAGTCACGAGATATCGGAGGGGTTTGAGAATTCGAGAGCTCGCAAATTAGCCGCAGGATTGGCCTTATAATCCTTGAGGGATGCTTGGCGACGTGGTTTCCATCTTCTTGTTCTTCTCTCGCTCTCATTTCTCTCGTTCTTTCTCTTTCTCTTTTACCCTCTCCACCATTTTCTCTTTCTTTTACTTCGCGAGGGCGGCTGATGAGGTCGTATAAACGAACTTCAGTCTCCTCGTCTTATTCTTTAATCCTACCCTCTCCTACTCGCGCGGCTATACTAAGAATTACGAGTATCGTAGAGAAGAAGACCGAGAAAGACGGCTGAGAAGACCAGCGATTGAAAGTAATGAGCCGTGGAGGGAAAATCGCCAAGGGGTAGGTAGGTAGGTAGGTAAGGCCGTATTCTCCGCTGTGAGTAATCCGGGGATAATTAATCCCGTTAATTTATCGGCACCCATCGTAACGAACCACGTGTGAAGAAAGAATAAACGCGGAATCTTTCTTTGCTTCTGCGAGAAATAAAGCGCACGTTGTTTATGTAATTCTCTAGCCGCAATTACTTCGTTAATTGGCAATCTACTAACATACGTGATAATTTAAATATACGTTGCAATTTATGTGTGCGAAATAATTTTTATAAGTAAAAATTTCAAAATTACTTTTTATCTCTAATTTTTTTTTGATACTTTATGTTACAACTTTTTGAACTTTCCGTGAAGAGTTATATTTATATCTCTAAAAATTTGTGAAGGAAAAAATCGCGCTAATGATAGAGCTAGTAAAAACGCAATTACGTTTAGCCCGAGAGAACAGAAATCGTGATTCGCTGTACGCCTGTGATTCCGGACGGAGTCACAGCGACGATGTCTTAATTGATCTACAGCCGAATGTTACACGACTGGACGGGGGAAGAGGCATTTAAGCCTCGGAGAGTGGACGCTTAGTCGGTCATTGGCCAAGATCTATCGCGGGAGTACAGTCCAAGAAGTGGAGATCATACCACTTAGCCCGCTTGGCGCAGGAGCTCCTTTCGCGACCGTAAATAAAAGAAATCCTTGTAATGGCCTTTGGCGAAGATCCTCCTACCATCCTCGCTCGTCCCACCCCTGGCGATCCTCACCCCGGTTATTAAGCCCCGGAGGCAACCCATCCCGACGGTATCAGAAGCTCGTAGGCTCGAACGGTCGGTCCGGCCGGTGGCAGTTAATTCCTTAACCCTTATAGACTTCGAGAAAATTTAGGGACCCCCGATGGTTGTACGTAGAAGTAGGGAGTAGGGATGCGTATATAAACCGGCGTAACGCGAGGGGGGAAGGAAGAGAAGACGAGGAAGAGGAAAGGGGTTTCGGGGACGGGTGGAGCGGAAGAGTGGGTAGTCTTGGAGAGAAACCGTGAGCCGAACCAGGAATACCAGGTGCTCCTGGGATCTTGGCGGCATCTTACGCCCGGACGATACATAATTTATGTCGCGCTCCGGTGGGCTTAAGACAGCATTAAGATCGACCGAGCACCAACATCTCCGCCACATCCGACCCCCCGTTCCCCGTTTCCGTCCCCGTTGTGCGGGATCTACCGGTGCCCTGCATCCGCATGACCGTTATTTGCACGTGGTAAGAAAGCGCTTACCAACGTGGCCCCGGCGATTAGCTCGCTTCACAGGCGGATAGATCACCCCCGGATGGGTTGGGGGTTGCTCGTGAACGTGAATGCGCCGTATATGAGGGATGTGTAAAATGGGTAAAGCATATGTACACTTAACATAAACCGTTCTGCGAAGGGGATCAAGACATTTTCGAATCATCAAGCAGAAATTACTCTCGACTTGAGTTTATTTACGTTGAATTGTTTTTCATTCTCAACACGAGCAGTAACGTAAAGTATTCGACGCGATATTGCGATTAGAGCTAAGTATTGAAACATGTTCGCAAATGTTTCGAATTGAACGAGAATACCACATCCGCGACGCGGAGCATCGCAAGAGGATCAATGTCACTAGTACCGCACCGGAGGCTTCCGACAACTTCGAGCACACTGATTAGTTCTTCTTTTACGAGGATCAGGTGAAATGCCATACGGCTTAAGTTTTTGTTCCTAAAGGAGATCAGGATTTGACGGAAGGGGAGTTGGTTGATACGATACCGATGGCTTTTAGCCTTTTCATGGTTGGCCAAACAGAATCTTTCGTACCTACCAGCGCGCGCGCGCGCGCTCTCTCTCTCTCTCTCGCGTCCTCTTGATCCGCCGCTCGTATCCTTACGCGACTATGGAGCTAACTGTGGAAAGGATCAGGATATTGCGCACATATTTCCTCGCTGGTTGACTCGGGGCGATCTTTCTTACCCCCGTGTTTATTTATTGCCGGGTTTAACGGTACACGTGTAATATCTGACTATATTTTCGTGAAGCCCGTCAAGACGACACTACCATTTTAATGTTCGGCTCGATGATTGATCGCATCGTACTGATAAAGTTTTATACGTTACACGTTTAGTCATTGAAACAATGATTTTATTGTTTAATATTATGCAATCTTATTTTGTCACATCCTTCTCGGTTTTTTTTCTTTTTAACAAAAACTTATCTCTGTGTGAAAATTAAAATTAAAAAAATAACTTCTATGTATCTGCGAATTTATTTTGTTTTTTTCTTAATCTTCAGTAAGATTCCAATAAAAGACGTATCTCCACAACCGATTATCGTGCGATCGCAGGGACAGAGCTGTATCAATGCGATTTAAGTTTTTTTTTTTTTCACGGTCGAGACGTCCGGATGATCAGCAACGGTCAAGCAACCTACATCGTCCCACGGGAGAAAGCTTGAGAAAAGAAGAAGGAAGGAAAAAATAATTGAAAATTTTCGGACGGTCAGGCCGCAGTGGCGGGTACACATCAGGCCGCCACCGTCTTGGCTGGGCGACTCGCGATAAAGCAAAGAGCCCGTGCTAAATACTTACATAAATCTGTATTGCCTTGCGCAGCACGAGAGAGGAGCTTATTCTCCACACCCATCTAGACACACGCACGCAAGCTCACGCACACGCTGAAAGACCGCGACGAAACTCCCGCAGGAAACGCGAGTGTAACCCGCGTCGAGGCTTGTTCCCCGAAAGGAAAAATGTCCCGCATCGAGTGACAATTTGACCGGAAGTAGTTTCTTTTTGTTGTTCTGTGCGGAGAGAGAGAGATGTCTCGGAGAGATACTTGAAATAAAATGATTGAGAAAATACTTGGAGAAAAAAAAAAGACATTGAGAGAAAAGAACTTGGAGAGTATTTCCGCGATAATAAAAAATAAAAATAGCAACGTCTAAAATTGTCAACGAGAAACTTTATTTTTCATCAAACGACCTCGTGTTGCCTCTTCGCGCACTTGACACAATCAATTTATCATGCAAAAATCGCGAGAATAAGATAAACCACGTTCGGCCGCAACGCTTTTCGCAAATCGATCGCGAACCGATAATTCTTAATGCTATACATTTAATGCTGAATACACAACGGCACAGCCAGAAATGTGGAGTTTCATGTGTAATATACAGCAGGCCATAAATATCAAAACACACAGAGCCGTCGACGGCGTCTGCCATGGCGCGGAGGGTGGGCGGTATAGTAAGAGTGTCTCACGGGGGAGAGACTCTCTCAATTGATAAACGGATAAAAGCCGAAGCCACACACAGTGGTTTCGTATCACGCGGAGACAACACGTAGCTCTCTCTCTCTCTCTCTCCGCGTCCATGCGTTTGACCTAATTAATGGTTCGCGCAACGGCATTTATAAACCAATATTGAACCGACTTGTTCAAAAAGCGTTCGCTAAATTGTTCGCGTCATAATTCAGCTCTGTAACGACAAAAGCTTTGAAAAGCATCTAGAGAACATTGTGGTATTAATCAAAATTACTATTCAAAAAGTCACCGTAACATATTGAACGCGCTTTATTTTCGCACGAGTTGTTTTTTAGTAACAGATCTGTTAAATAATATATTTTTATTTGCACATACTCTCGGTTGGGTGGACGTAGAGTTGTGCGTGTGTTCGTAAACATACGCAAACAATTACTTTTTTTTCGTACTAAGATCGTAACCCTTTTCCGCACGACGTTTCCAAAACGTGATAACGAGACTCCGTCGAACGGTAAAAACTATCGTGCAAGGTTGATTGCGTGATCGAAGAGAGAGACGAGAAGTGATTCGGAGGACGAGAGAAAAACGAAGAAAGCGAGGCCGCGAGGACCGGGAAACGCAAGAAAGGAAGCGCACGAGGGCGAAAGGGGAGGGGTTGGTTGGCTCCAGGTCTTTGCAGAATCCGCGGGTGCCGGGGCAATAAATCTGGCGGGTATATCTGAGCTCATGAATGTTATTAAGATACAACCCCCCGCGAGCTGAACGCTCGCGCGCGCGGGGGCGTGCACGTTACCGTCGTGGTATATATACCACGTTGGCGAGAGAGATATAGGCAGTGCCGAAGAAGCCGGAGGAGCTTCTTGCGGTAAGATCTGCAGGGGCCAGCCAGGAGGAGAGAACGTCGCGGAAGAGACGAGGAAAACGGCCCAAGTGCGAGAAAGAAGAGAAAAGAGAAAGACAGAGAGAGAGAGAGAGAGAGAGAGACGACCTGGAGAAACGGTTATGAAGAAATACCGCCACCGGTAATCCCACCATAGATCACCGCTTCTGGTGGCCGCCACTGTGCCTTCAGCTCCGTTCCTTCGTCTTCCTCCGCTACGCTTTTGCTCTTTACCCTTCGTTCTTCTCTCTTCTTCCTTCTTCGAGCCGCGACTTCCCCCTTCTTCTTGCTGTCGCTCTTCGTAACATTTCGAACACATCGGTCTTTTAATAATACCGTAAACTCAATTCACACTTAATGAACAATCGCTTGGATAATGTCGCGTGCGAGAAAATTCAACGTGTCAAAAATTGTACGTAAAAACGTCGCGGCGACACCGTCTCAGATAAAAAAAAAAATGTAATCAAAAGCAAACGAGAGAAAGAATGGGTACCGAATCTTGACTACTCTCTGTTTCGGTAAATTTAGTGTTTCAAATAATGAAAAGATAAAAGTGAATATAATTTTGTCAAGTAAAGAATTAAGAGGTAGGCTCTCTCTCTCTTTCTCTTTTTTCTTTTCTTCTTTACATAAAATCCCGTAGTTATCCATTTGATAGAAACTCACACAGAAATATCAGACTTCGACGTATCTAATTGCAAACGATGTCGCGAAGTCAGTTTGAAAGAGGATAATCGCCCAAGTGCCAACTTCGCATATATATCTTTTACTTCTATACCATAAGTCCGGAGTTTCTCTCCCACTGACTTCCTTAATAATTTATCATCGTAAGTTAGTCGCGCGCAAACAAGTAGTCGGCGGATCTTCGGTTTTCTAAGGTTTCCATAAAAGAAAGATTAGCATCTCAAAAGCTCTTCCACGATCTGTAATCTTAAAGATTATTTGTGAGATTTTATTTAGCGATTATTACACGCGCGTTATTGCCTTGGCGTTACCCTATTGTGCAAAGTTGAAGACCATCCGTCGGGTTCGTACTTTAATGCCGCAAAGAAAGATTCAATTTAAGGTTTGTCTTGGAACTATCGAACTTATATAAGCGCGCTCTACTCTCTCTCTTTCTCTCTCCCTTTCTCTCTCTCTCTCTCTCTCTCTCTCTCTCTCTCTCTCTTCAATTAATTAATTGAGCTTTGCAGTACGAAATGGACCGCGGTCCTTGAACATCAAAGCAAAGCTTTCGGTCTTCCGCCCATACCCCAGCTGTCTGTCAAAGTGTCCTGCTTGCCAATTAATAAAGGACCTATATATTTGTCCATCAGTTCCTGCGACGTCTTATCCCGTAATAGTAAGTAAATATAGAGATCCCGCGAAACGTTATACACACGAATAAATCGATCTCTGTTCTGATTGTAGCGTAGTACGTGAAATAGTTACATAATGATAAGAAAAAAATTTAATATATTACAAACGCAATGAAAAGTATTACTTATGTTCTACTGTTTTCTTTAAAAAAAAAAAAAAGTAAAGTAAACAGTACAAATACCATGTATTTTTTTAATAACAAAATATTTTCTTTTTTCTCTTTTTTTGTAGTTTTTTTTTTTAATGGGAACCTATTCAAGTTTTTTATGATTCTCGTTACTTGATGGGATATTTACGTGAAACTGACGAACCTGAGGCGCGCATCGTTCCGTGTTTCCGCGAAAGCGCTGTGAGAGAACCTACATCCGGATTTCTTTTTGAGAATCGAGTCAAAGCACATCGCCTCCTACCCCCGGAGGAGATAACGCGCGGGGGAGGTTGTATACAACGTATACGTAGTAAGCCTGAAGGGTGGTTTATGTATCGCGAGGCAAGATATCCGATGATTTAGCTGCGGTCTCAAGGCTCCGCCAAGAGAAGTCTCCTTATCTCGCGGGTGCCCGCAGTAACCGCGGTGTAATCTTTTATTAATTCGGTGACTTACGAAATTTATCGCGGCTTTTGTTTACCGCGTCGCCGCGCCATCTTAAATCTCTCCCTCCGTTGCTTGCCGGGCCTTCTTCTTCTTCTTCTTCTTCTTCTTCTTCTTCTTCTTCTTCTGCCTTCTTTGCATTATCTTGCCCGTACCTTTCGTTACTGCAACTGCCGTAGGCCGACTTGGGGAGGAAGCATCTTATGTGAAAATCTTGAAACATGTACAGAAACACGGTGGAAATTCACGTTCGGAAATTTATTGTAATGCTCCGTATTTATTACACGCTTCTGTGAATTTAGCAAGTCTGAAAACACACACAGACGTAAAACAAAGTCAAAGATTTCCAAGTGCACTACAAAATATGTCATATTTCCAAGTATGAATATGTGATACAGAAATTATATTTGATGCAAAACATTGTTTAGAATATTGTTTAGAACTAATAAACGTGGTTCTCATTGTCTTCTCTCTCCTTCCATCTTTCTTTCTCTCTCTCTTGTAATATATAATAATTATTTTGTGTTCTTTTGTGATAGGGGTAATTAAGTGACATTGTGAAATTACAATAGCAATGTCATAAAAATTACTTTCTCCGGTAATGGTCGCCGATGTGTTACCACACCGAAGGATACGTGCGCGCACACACACACATATATAGACGATCCGTGAGACTCCGGCGAAGTACACAATTCCGGCTATACGCGCGTATTCCTTATAACGGTGTCGGAATGGCGCTATATTATTATTAGAGTCCCTTAAGTCTAAGAGCCTTAAATCTGCGATAAGTTATGAGCACCCCTTTGCCCTCTCCACCGCGCGAAGAACCTGCCAGCCACCACCTCCACCACGTCCGCCCGCGTTCTCCACACCTTATACCATTTCCCTGTAATATCTTAGTCTACGACGGCGCCTCTTCGGCCTTTATCTCGCATACATTACACACCCCCCGAGAGCGCGGACTTGGGGGATGGCTACAACGCGCGGGGGTAGGAAAACGCAAGCGGCATTGAAGGGGCAGGAAGGATAATTGAAAATAACTGCTGCCTGCAAAAGAGAGAGAAGGCGCGGGATCTTAATCCCTTCTCAAATCAAGATAAACCAGCGGGATTATCTCCGCGCGATTTCCCGCCTATGTGCGGACAACAAACATCCAAGTTGCCGCGAGCTTGTAAATTCGTTGCATCTCGTTTTTTCGAATATAACATTTTTGTGTATTGCTCATGGTATTAGAGTACAAGTGAAAGTGTATCTTGAATGAATGAAAATGTATCATCCCGCGCGATAATAGAAATTAAGTGCAAACGATATCTCTTTAAATTTGCAACGTTACGACGACGTGTTGCGAGCTTGCCACAAGCAGACCAAAGACAGAAGGAGAAAGTTGGAAGAAAGTTCACGGGATTTGCAAATCCCAGCCGTGTAATTACCATAAGATAAATGAGCGATTTAATTTGCATCTATATACATAACTTAAGCCATTGGGCCATTGATAAATACGGGGTCCGCAGAAATCCTTGTTCGCGTATCTGACGTTTTTATCGCATTTCTGTAATTAACATACTTACCGATCAACATTAATATCAGATGTTACGTCATATGTATATAATCGAAAGATAAAAAAAGAAAATCAATGTTGCTTAACGTGTTTATATTAATACATAAACAAATGGCTCTTACATAATAAAGTTGTTTCTTCCTCTATCACCGTATATATACATACAATACAGCTTATCTCGACATTTGTGTAAGTAATTTTGCTTAACACAAAAGGGAGATACTTTGAGCAAGATTGACTGAAACCTCGTTAAATTCTTTGCCTGGGTGACGGGCCAAGCCGCGTTTTATCTGAACTCGAAGTTCCGTCCCGAACGAGGTTTATAGGTAGAGATGGATCAAAGTTTTTAAGTCTCCGGAAACTGACGAGACCTCGGTGTAATTTAAGCCTCGTTGCGCTTTACTTCTCAAACATTCTGTTACAATTTATTACATCAAGAAATCAACAACACCGGATGTGAGCCGAGAACGATAAACGTTTAACGGCGCGTGAAAAAAAAAAAAAAAAGAATCTCGGATCACGTTTTGGCAAATCGAACGTAAGAAAGTGAACCGTTCTCGCGATAAAATTATTATCGAACAAAATGTCAATATTTATTTTAAATAGCGCCGTCGTTTTTCCGCAATACAGTTCGTACACGAGCGAAGCGGCCGCGACGACAGCAGCTTATCGCGTTTCTTTTCCTCCGGAGCCATAAAGAAGGCACCTTCTGTCAAACGTCGCGAGGATCGCCGTGACGGGGGGCGAGAAAATGTCCATTAAGGCGCAGAAGTAAAGATTACATTCGTAACGTTTCACGCCAGTTTGCCGGCGTGGCAGAGGGAAAGGGAAAGGTTGAGATGGAGAGGACGACATAGCCGCTTATCGCGACAATAAAAAGCATCGCGCAAGATTGGCATGTTGCCCGTCGTACAGCACCGCCGTCTCTCTTTGCTCTCTTTAGGCGCGCTTCGCTTTCGCGATCCATCGAGAGCAATCTTTCATGCCTCTATGCAACGATGAAGCCGTCATCAGGCGCATACGAAGAAATAATGTATCCAAGGAAGAGACGCGGTCTTCAACATCCTCAATCTGATATTTTTATTTGTCAGAGAGCTCCGTAAGTTTTCAAAAATCGTTGTTTAATCGTTTTATTGTCATCATATATTCTTTAATTTTTAACAATTAAATCTTTAAGCCGATCGCGGGATGTTGTGCGGAAAAATGCGATCGACTCGTATGACCGTAGATATATTTCGTAGTTTAGTAACTTCTCGAGCTTCAATAAGATTTAATTGTTAAAATTTACGCTGATCTAAATAAGCGTTTAGGACTCCGTACATCTATCGGTTCATTCTCCGATAGATGTACGGAGTATTGCGAGACAAGCTCCAAGTGCCTCGATAGCCTAACGGGGAAGGCGACGGCTCGGAAAGCCGGAGATTCCAAGTTCGACTCCTGGCTGAGGAGTATTTTTTCGCAATATTTAAAAATAATTAGTTAGAGGGGTAGACGGAATCTCTCATATGTGATGCAAATCCAGCATCCGATATGAATTTAAGAATTGAAATGCAAAAAAATCAAAAAATTCGCGTGTAAAAATTTACACGCGAACAAATATATATGTATATATATATATGTATTTTCCGCACAACATCCTGCGATCGGCTCGTATGACGTAGATATATTTCGTTTTTTAACTTTATATAATCAATACAATTTTTTATATAAATTTAATGCACGTCAGCGAAGTTTGTATAAATTGAGAATATTTTTAAGTAGGAGACAAAACAATAAATAATAAGAGGAGGAAGAGACAAAGAGAAAGAGAGAGAGAGAGAGAAGACAAGAGTAAAGGACGGTGGAATCTGAAGACGATTAGACAATGCGACGAGAACACTGAGGATGCTGAGGTTTGGCGAGAGAACGAGTCCTTCTCTTCCGGGGTTTGGGAGCGCCAACAGATGTGCAAGACCGAGTACACACACACACACACACACACACATAAACACGTACACGCGCAGAGACACGCGGGGTCGTGCATCTCATCCTGAGGGGGTGTCGCGCCTCAATGTCCCTGATCTTGTTAAGGACGCAGTGAACCACAAATAGCCGACATCCATTCAAATATCAGCGAGAAATCCAGCTACTTAAGCTACTTCCACATCGCGCAGCCGTCAACCGACGCAACCCGCTTAAACAACAACTTGATAAATGCCTGTCGCGGAGATCGCATTGATTCCGGTATAAAACGCGCCGAGCGAATCGGTGTACACACAGTCGCGCACGTCGTAGCGGTGCAAAACGTGTGGGTGTATTTGACGCCGAATATTTGAAATCACCGATTGGTCTTCGCGACTTACGCAATTCGAGCGAAGTCTACATACGTGATACATCGCGCGAGTTTTTCTATTCAAAAAAATTCACAAACGCAAATTACGAGTAAAAAATATATTGCTCTGAACGACCACGGGAAGTCTCGAGATAATCTCGACACGCTTCGATTCGAAAGAGGAGAAACGAAAACGAATTCATTGTGTGATCGCAGTCTTATTTCTCTCTGCGAAACGTAAATGTTCTCCATGCGGAAAAACCGCAGGATTTGATTTAGGGACACGCCAAAGCAATTACGAGTGCACGTATCAAGAGACGTCTTCTTGCGCGCGACCCCTTACATAGAAGGTGGCGGGAAGAGAGAGAGAGAGACAGAGAGAGAGAGAGAGAGAGAGCTCTCTCGCCCGGGAGGGATAAAAGTTTGTGCTTTATGCGGGGTCGTCGCGGCGGCGTTGAAGCCGACAAAAGATAAGCCGTTATTTATAACCCGGCTTAAGGACAGTCACGGTGGGTGGGGGACGAATTTAGGGAAAATAAAATCACTTCGAAACCTCGGGAGCATGTTACTCCCATAACGCCGAACTCATGTCTTCATCCACCTGTGCCGCGTATGAGTAATACGAAAATGGTATATTTCCCGGAAATGGTTGCGTATTGTGTGAGCACATCTATATAAATGCTCACACACATACACACACGCACACACACACACACATTCATAGGTATATTCTAACGAAATAGCTGTGCGCGTTCGAGAACGCGTAACACTGCCTCGAAGCCTTTCTCTTTCAAAACACGTTAAACTCGTAATTCCTTTCGGTATATTTCTATTTACTGTTATATAAGTTATAAATGTCTAAAAAAAACTGTTTTTAAACATTCGTACAGCGCGCAATCTCATTAGACAGAATTATTAGAATATTTTCCCGTTCACATCTCCTAAGAGTTTAATGCAATCGCCGTGCATTCTTTCCGGTTCGTTCGGTGCCTTTTCATCGCGCGTAGCTTTCAGCGACTTTGCCACCGGCAAACCATATTCCGGTCATCGACGCTGCCATCGATACCACAACCCCTTTTTCCCCTTTTACCCTCTCCTTCGCGCGTACATGTCGCGGCGGGTGTGTACCGCGAAGCGGACAAAGTTCGTTCCGTCGCTCTCTCTCTCTCTCTCTCTCTCTGTCTCTTGCTTCTTCCCTAAAAACTCGCACCCCGCTAGCACATCCGCCCCCTTTCGCTGCGAGCCATCGGAGCGTAGTCCGAAGAAGATCCGAGCGCAGACGGCGGAGATGTCTAAAGATCCGTCTTCGACGTTACGCCGCTGCCGTTACCGGCGGTTGGGGGTGGTGGCGGACCAGGGGCGTCGCCAGCGGGACGCCAGCGTTGGCGGCGGGGGTCGGCAGGGAGAGTTGCGACGGGGGTTGCGCGCGTGGGGAGGGGGTAGAAGCTTCGAATCTGCAGAGCCGTGCACCTCCCTTCCTCATCTGAGCCGGGGATGGGCGGATGGCACCGGCTCCTCGAACTGATCAATACCTGAAACACCGCGAGGTATCGTCCCGCTATTTCCGGTGTTCCAGCGCGGCCGGAAATGAAGGCGTTAAAAATATACTCCAGATAGCGCGCGCCGGTATTATATCCTCGCCGGTACAGGTGCCCTCAATAGTAACGAAGAGACCGATCCTACCGGCGCGAAACGTCTCGCGATGTGAGGGAACCGAGGGTTTGGTACTATATCAGCTCATTCCGATAAAAATGAGAGAGAAAGAAAGAGGAAGAAAGCACCAAAGCGACCAAACAGTAAACAATTTTAATCATCTCATTTTTGTTGCAACAAGCACAGCAAATGATCGCTTAATTATCTTGTGTTTTTTGTTGTAGCAGAAACGATGACAGATATCGAAGATGAAACAAACCTGAAAAAAATCGTCATTATGCTCTTGTCTTCGAGAGATTCTGCAAAATCTTTTCTTTTTTTATTTGTTTTTAACAACTTTATAGAACATCTTTAATTGTTGAGAATATTTTAATGCAGAATTGTTAAAATTGTTGAAATATTTATTCAAGATTGCCTCTTATTTTTCGAGGTTGCGGCAGTCAAAGATTGTCGAGATGATCACGTTATTGGCACGTACTGTACCGCACCGTTCTTTATCTGCGAGGGCCTGATCGACTTTTAACACGTTCCGTGCCAGTCCGATTTTCGATGATTTCGTTCCTCACCCGTTCACCCATCGTGCGTGCGCGCATCGAACATCAGCAAACCAGGTACGGCAGATAGCTATAATTAACACGTTCCATGCCGCGTGGGTCGTACGCATCCCACGCTTTCGAGACTACCAATTTTGTTCATGACATATGTATTTCATAATATTTCTACGATTGCAGAAATCATTTATTATCAAGAAAAAAGTAGTTAAATTGTCCACGATGTAATAACTATATTGTATATGATATTTAGGCATCGATATGATTTTAGAAAATATTTTATGATAATGTCACGCTCATTAGCGAAAATAGCATATGGCCTAAACGGAAAGTCTAGAGTGGGGCGTATACGACCCACGCGGAACGTGTTAATTATAGCTATCTGCCGTACCTGGTTTGCTGGTGTTCGATGCGCGCACGGGTAAACGGGGTGAGGAATCGGTGGTGCGTCCCGAGATGATCGATTCCGAAGCCATTGCCGCGGTTGGGGAATCTTCATTTCGCGGCGGTTACTGCAACTAATACGAATTCGATATTACGTGAATATTCACAACCGCGCTATCGCGCGCCTAATTGTATTGATTAAAGTACGCGAGATCCTATCGCGAGAGAGAGAGAGAGAGAAGAAGAAAACTCGCTCAATACGCTGTTACAAAATGAATATGTATTTACGAGAAATCAATGTACAAGAAATAGAGATTTAGTTGTTTCGTTTTTACACTTCTGTTAAACAATTGAACAGATTTCGCGCGTTCGGTTTGTGAAATTATAATTTAAGAAATTATTCTCTCGACTTAATAGAATATCATCAGAGGTAAATGGAGGAAAAAGGATGTATTATTTTGTATCTGTGTGTGTTACATACTGGAAATATATTATTTTCTCCTCCGTCTCTTTTTTCTGCAACTATATAAACATAAGAGATTCGATCGAAAAGATAATTAGTTTGACAGAGAGAAAGCGATTTATACTCTTTTTATTTCTCACACACGCGGAACCTTAAAACGTTCACGTTTTTTTCTAAATATACAGAAAATACATAATATGATATATTATCACATCTTTGAAAAAAGTATGATATTTTTTTACTGCGACACGTAGATTTGAAAAAACTTAGACGAATCATATCGCGGATGTATCTGTTGAGCCGCGCGCGGAGGGCGTGACTACAAACGCTACGTGAAACTCCGGATTTGCGAAATCGCGACGAAGGGGTTGGTTTAGGTATCAACAGGTAGAACACGTCCTCTTCCCCACCGGATAAGCTCAGGGCTAAGCGCCGGCGCTGGCTAAACCTCTCGCACCCTCCCGAGGGTGTGACCTGCCCTCGCTATTGGCTCGGCCGGACGTGTGAAAAAGAGAGCCGAGTCAGTCCTGCGCGGATAAGGTCTTTTTAAATCTTTTTTTACCAGAGGGGTGGAGCTTTCGGTCGAGCTTTCTCCTCTCATTCTCGTGTTATTCACGCGAAATATCAGCGTCAATTGCTTGTTCTCACAAATTGGTATAAAATTTATTTATTTCGAAAAGCGAATGCGCGAAAACGCGTTCTCCGCACATGCAAATTTGCATTTTGTAATCGATTCTGCGCGCGCGCACGAAGAAATGTGGTATAAATTTAACGAACTCTCTTGCATCTCTGACCTAATCCTCTATGTTGGATGTCGCTTTCGGAGAGATACGGGTTTTCTGTCGGATCGGAAAAACGATGGGAAAAAAAAGGAAAAAAAAAAAAGAAAAAGAAAAAGATCGTAATGCGACGACAGCAGCGAGGAAGGGGAAAATATCCGCATGGGTCAGCCGAGAGAGGCTTTAGACCCGCGGAGATGCTCGCTTCAATATCGGCTTTCGGGATACTTGAGATATTTATCTAATGTCTTACATTTTCCGCGGCATTGCCCATTCAAATTTCCATTCATGTCTCTTCCAGAGGAGAGAGAGAAACCCGTTTTCCCGGATCGCCATTTCTAACTGTACGTCAAAAGCGTTCGTTAAAATATCCACGCTTCAATAATTCAGCGATATGTATTAATTTATTAATAATAATAAAAAAATTATGAGATCAAACAGATACAAGTTTAACGTTCGATCAAACGTTATCGCGTGTTTCTCTCTCTCTCTCTCTCTCTTTCTCTTCTTTTATTAATTAAGAATTATTTCCTCACTCTATAGTATTATCGTTAAAAAAGTCAAAGAAAAAGTTAGAGACTAAATATATTAGCAGATAACTCTCGATATATTACTTGCGATTGATTTTATTCTTCGCAGAAACGTCGAGATAAATAGACAGACATTTCTGATATCGCGCCTCGCGTCTATGCAATAAAGCCAATGTCGAGCAGCCCAGATTGTGCAAGGTGCATTCACCACTGTATCTCCGTCTGATCTTTTTTTTTTTTTTTTTTTTCTCGTCCCTTTTGTACGGAATATCTCGTGCTTGTCACCTCGCGACGCGGCATCGCACGAGTTATCTTACGGAGATATCGTGACGGCGTACCCTGCGTTACTTATCAAAGATAACTAGTAACTCAGTACACGTCTGACACGGAGTACTGCGGCTCGATTCGCGGTGAAAAACTTTTCGGCGATCGATTTTTTTGAAGTTTCTTTTCTTCGTCATGCGAAATTCGGCGCGGTAAATCGCACGACGATGGCACTGCGTGATCAGAAGCTCGCGATTATCACCTCGATGCAAGTGGCGAAGTGAATTTATCGCTGTGAGAGATTGTGTGTGTGTGTGAATTCGATCGCGTTCGATCTGATTCACTACGGTGATGAAAAACGAACATGGAGGAACAATCGATGATGCAACGCGGCGTGCGACTTCTGATCACGTGTTGGCTGGTAATTTTGTCAATTGCAGGATGTCAGAGCGCCTGCCCCGACAGGTGTCTGTGTTATCTCAGCCAAGTGCCCAGGACTGTCGAGTGTTCGCAGCAAGGATTACTGACGTTTCCCGAAAACGTTAGCGATATTGTGAGTACGCAACTTTAAAACAAAATGACCTCAATAAATAATTTTCTCTCGATTTCCAAATTGTGTCGCGATTGAGAACACAATGTGCTAAATATCAAAAACGTGAGATATGAAACACTTATCGAATAACTAAAGTAAAATAGCTGCGCCTCGATAACGAAATGAACGTGTACCCGGTGTACGAATAAAAAAGATACGTAATCGAGATAAGAGTGAATCATATTGTAGCACGCGCTCACACTTTACCATATACGTGCGCAAGTATTAATTTCTATTCTATATTTCTATTCTAAGTTGTTAAGAAAAACAAATATGTGTTTTTAACAAATTCCTTTAACAATCAGACCCGATAAGATTTTAAATGTTTGATTTTTGAAATTAATTGTCCGCACGAAAATACGAAGGTCGAGCACTTGGATTTGTCGAATAATCTCTTGAACGAGATTCCCGACGAGATCAATCGACTGATCGAGCTACAGTACCTGAACCTCGCGAAAAATCAACTCGCTTTCCTGCCGCACAATCTGGAGAAATTAATACAGCTGCGAAGACTAGATCTGTCGGAGAACAATATCGAAAGCACGGCAGACATTGCTTCCATTAGCCAGCTGCCGGCTCTCGCAATTCTGTACATCTCAAGGAATCCATTAGCCGACTTGAAAGGGTTAACCAGCGAGACGCTTCAGGCGGTGCATGCGGGTCATTGCTGTGCGTAGTTCAATTACAATAAATATGAGATATTTTTTTAAAAAAAAGCACTAAAATAAACTATAAACGCATTATGAAAGAAAATATACTTGAAAATCTTGATTTAAGAAATTAAACAGACATTTTTCTTCGTGTATTTTCAGTAATACAAGCATTCGACAACGCGTCCTTAAACGGATTGCCGGGGCTAGTCACACTGAGTCTCGTGGGAAACCCGCTGAAAAATGTTCGAACACCCGTCAGTCACACACTGCGATGGTTGGACATGTCTGACTGTGATCTAAATTATCTGTATCCGGATACTTTTAGCGAACTCCCGGAACTGGAGGAGCTGCGACTGGTCAATAATCCTCGATTAGTGTACAGCACTCGGTAATGAAACCTACACAAAATCTTACTTGCGGTTACGGAATAAGTATGTTCACTGTAAACAACAAAATGTCAAAACTCTTACTAAACAATATAAGAAAACAAACAAATGCAAAAATTCTGCACTAACTGGTAACTTTACAATAATAATTACATCAACAAAAAAAAATAATAATACTCATCCGAGCCGATCGCAGGATGTTGTGCGGAAACTGCGTATATATATATATATATATGCATATATATATATTTGTTCGCGTGTAAATTTTTACACGCGAGTTTTTGAATTGAATATCAATTCTTAAAATTCATATAGGATGCTGGATTTGCATCACATATATGAGAGATCCCATCTACCCCCTTAACTAATTTTGAAAATATTGCGAAAAAATACTCCTCAGCCAGGAGTCGAACCTGGAACCTCCAGCTTTCCGGGCCGTCGCCTTCCCTGTTAGGCTACCGAGGCACTTGGAAAATTTACACGCGAACAAATACATATATATATGCATATATATATATATATATACGCAGTTTCCGCACAACATCCTGCGATCGGCTCGGATGACCGTATTATTTCTTAGTTTAGTAACTTATCGAGCTTCAATAAGATTTAATTGTTAAAAAAAATAATAATCGCAGACATAACAAAAAGCAACGTCTTTGCAGACGTTCGACCCTGCAGCATCTGAAGCTGAAGAGACTGGACGTGTCGAGCTGCAATCTCGACAGACCCGGTCTTCACGGTCTGGTCTCGCTTACGTACGCACGTCTCTCTCGCAACATGATTCGCATTCTGCCGGATCGCATTTTCGCCAGAAACAAACAGTTGACGCATTTGTATCTGAACGCGAACGGTCTTGACCAATTAAACGCGAGCACGTTCGACGGTCTGGTGAAGCTCCAGGTGCTGGATCTGTCCGTGAACAGTCTCAGACAGGTCCACGGTCAAGCGTTTCACGAGAGCATAGATCTCAGAATTCTGAATCTTTCCTACAACTCTCTGCAATACTTTCCGGATCTGTCGACCGCCGTCACGTTGCTGGATCTGTCCGTCAATCTAATCAACCGCTTCCGAGCGGATTCTCTGGAGAACACGAGCAGAATCAGAAGTCTGATCTTGAGAGATAATCAACTGCAATCGTTTCCGCGCGGCTTGAAATCGACGACGTTGAAGATACTGGACGTGCAGAGAAACAGACTCGTCGAGCTGCGCAACGACAGTTTCACTCAATTACCGTCTCTGCAAAAAATCGACTTGTCAGGTAAGATCACGAGAGCTAACTGAATATTAGAACAGAAGCTGAGACAAATACGAGACGCAGAGATATTTGATTTTGAAGCACAGCTCGATTGCGAACGATACGATAATAGAATCGAGACATCAGACACTTTAATTGGCCATTATTCTTCTGATAATGTGACTTCTCTGAATGTTCGCCCATTATTGCAATTTCAAAATCAACGTTTTTTTCGCAATTCTAATTTTTCTTTTTTTTTTCTTATTTCAATAGCATTTTTCGTTATGTTCGTTGTTTTTTTTAATTAATTCACAGGAAATCGTTTGACGGAAGCAATGGATCCCGGTGTGTTTCAATACAATCCGGATCTGGCAGTAGTCCGTTTGGAGGACAATCCGTGGCGTTGCGACTGCAAGCAAATTTACAACGTTTTTGAATATCTAACGAGTCCTCCTCCCAAAATTGTATCGTCGAGTTTAATTTGCCAGAGCCCGTCAAACGTTTCCGGTTATTCGTGGGAGGCCGCGTGTTTCAACGACTGGCATAACGACTTGTATCACAGCAAAGACAGAACGTGGGGAATAATAATGGTCATTCTGGTTATTCTGGTCGTTCTCAGCGGCAGCGTGGTATCGATCAAACACACTTTGAGAATAAAAAGACGAGCCTCCGAACAGAGGCGACAACTCGAATTAGCACAAGAGAGAGAAAGATTAAGACTTCTACACAGAAGGTAAGAATCTTTGAGACTACGATAAATTATTATACCAAGTTTATTATTGATGCATATATAATTGTGATAAACTTAATTTAAGTGCACAATTTGACAGTTTAGTAATTTGATGTAGTTGCTTTCTTTTTTGATTTCTTTAAATTTAAAAAAATACTATCACAGCGAAGATGTTTGATTAAAAAGCTAAACAATGGATGCGTCAGTACTTGCAACAGGTAAGACAGGTATCTGTCCTATCCAGAGTCGAAAGCGCAGATTCACGTTCGCAATTTGCAATTTCGCAAGTCGGTACATTAATTTAATTATAGCCTTTGCAGAGATGATATTAAAGCACGAGCAGTTGTAACGCGTTATCGACGTGGCTGCGATTTTTCGATCGTATTATTTGAAGTTGTCAAATAAAAATTCAAATTATCACACAAATGCTTTTTGTCTCCGAACATTTATATAAATTTTGTATTACAATATTAAGAAAGTTACGATATGTAATAGTCTTGTTTTTGAATTGTTTTTAAACACGTGATTTTAGGAATTATCGTTCGGAAGAAGAGATAGTCGAGCAAGAGGAACCGTCGGAACCTAGGATCAATCCTCTCGAATTGGTCGGTCCGCCTAGCTACGAGGAAGCGGTCCAGATGCCCAGACTGGTTCATTCCTTGGACGCTCTGAACGAGATCTCCGTCGAGAACGACACCTTGCGCGCCGTGAATTCCGTGGACAATTTACGAGTAAAGAAGAGAAGATCGAGAAAACGCACGCCCCGGAAACGAACCCAGAGCGAGGACGATCTGCTGAGAAGGGAGGAACGCCGACAGCTGCGAATACGACGGGAGAGAACCAATTCCAGCGGCAACATCTGCGAGACGGACCAGTCGCACGTCACGAATCCATCCAAGAATTCGAGAACTTCCCTCGGCCGCAGATCCAGAAGACAGAGCGCCGTCGTCGACGAGATCATCGTCGAGTCAAGCAGCGGCAAGGACAGACCGAGGCCGCAGACTCCCAGCACGAAGAGAAGAAAGCGAAGACAGATGTCGAGGGACGTCGAGCACGTGACCGACGACGAGGATTCCGAAGTCCAGACGACGATAGTCATCAGAGAACTCAAACGAGAACCCAGAAGCGGTTACAGAGACTCGAGCGCGGATCACGATTGAAGTATTTCGTTATAGAATTTTTTATTTCCAACGTATATGACAAATTTTTTGGTCGGTACTTTTAATAAAAATATAGGGAAACAAAAATTGTCTTGGCTTTCCGCTCTCGACGCGCTTGTCAACCGCAATTGTATTGACATCTCGCGCAGAAGGCGTGAGGCCTTTTATTTCTTTAAATTTGCTCCTTGACACACGAAAACTGTCCCCGTAATCGCAATTAGCGCTAAATCGACGAGTGCGAAAGCGCACGACTGATTTTGCGCGATAACATTACAGGCAGTTCTGTTGTATTTTTTTTTTTTCACATGTCAGACCGGTTTCTTCTTACGTTAAGTACGCTCTTATTTATATCGCCCGAGGAAGGTTAATAATTGAGTAAATGACAAACGAAAGAACCAGCCAATAGTGCGAGATTTGCTTTGAAAAAAAAAAAAAAAAAACGAGCAAAAAAGCACGAACGTGCTTCCCGGAATGCCGTTCTTCTTCTTTGCCTTCTTGAGAGAGGCCTAACTATAATAACGTTAAATTACCGGCTCTGAATATCGTAAAGATACACACCGATTTCAGATTACGGTAATTTCTTGTTCAATTTCTAAAAAGAATTGTTAGAAATACTTCGAGATTATAGTTACGGATTTTTCTTTTTTTTATCGACAACCATGTTAGTCGTGTTCCTCATCACAGAAACGATAACGAAACAGCGTAATGCGCAAATTATAAGCATCATGTTGAATACCTAATGCTATTCATTGAACTCCCGAGTGACGTGTTACACATTATTCATCTTTTGCAGACAATGTTAAAATGCGTAGTGCGTGTTTCAGTTTTATTGTGCTACGCGCAATGTATACAAATATTGTATTTGTACATTATTTGTATCATTGTTGTATCTCGTATCAAAAAAGTGTGAAGAAAATACCGACAATCTCATTTTTTGTTTTCCAAACAATGCTGAATAATTACACGCGATACGCGAAACAAATTGCAACGTAACGTTACGGAACGACAATAACAAAATTATTGTAAAAAAAAGGCGCGGTCAAAGATCGCGCGTGACGCACAAGTGAGACAAATGATGATGTCAACAAAAAATAACACTCTTTTATTGATCAAAGACTGAACATATAAATAAAGTCTTTCAATCTTAACCGCTTGTTTATTTCGTCGCCTTTTCCTCAAACCGACGACGCGCGCCGTCGTGACGCAAGATCGATACATCTAACGGGATTGCGCGCGCTTATCTTAAAATTAAAATCATACATATATATATATATATATATATATATATATGTATGTTGCATACAACATCCGTACACATTTGGCTTAAAAAGAAATCGTAACGCGGTATAGTAGTCGATTATATGATAACGCGGCGCCTTGTCACTCCGCGCACATACTCCGGCATGTAATGACGTGTCGACTGATAATCAACGCGATGATCAAACGTTCGTTGTTGCCTCGGTACGCATATGCACGAGGAGTGCTCGTCTCTCTTCTTTCGACGTAAAATCTCGCACATTGATCCGCGCCGTCTTGTTAACACAACGCGAATAAATGTGTTTAACGCGCAAGAAAAGACAAATTCGAGTCGGTGTTGCTTCGGCGCACCTAACGACGAACGCATTATCGGAGAGGATCGCGCTCGCTCCAGATAAGGGGAATAACATGATAACACAGAATAATTTTTTTACGTATTAATTTTTCGTGATGTCGTGAACGACACGTTTCGTGTCAAATCGTTCGCTCTCGCCCGATGTGTATAACTTTGCATAACAAATCAAAATAAAGGTCGTTATCCATAAGTGGCAAACTTCTCATTGAATTACAAATTCTTTGAGTCTGAACGCAATAATAGACGGCGGCGACGTATGTATGTAAACCTAAAGCGCGCGTCGCGCTAAAACTACAAGATACGCGCGCGTTGGCAAACAGTTTGAAAAGAAGGACGGCGTAAGGCCGTAAAGATATGCGTAATAGGTAAAATCTCTCCTCGCGCACAGGTTTTTCGTAGAAAAGGAAAACGGAAAATTATATGGCAGAATCAAATGTGGAATGTGTGCTCCCTCTTAAAGTTTTATTAACTATCTTGTCTCGTATACCGTCATCGTTGATCCTGAAATCTATAATTTCGAGGATCCCTCGCAATGCGATCATCACGCGCGAACGTCAGAGATACAGAATTCCCCCCGAGATCCTCTTCTCGTCCATGGCGCTCGCAGGACGTGCGAGATCCGTTAGGAAGACTGACTAGTGTGCTATAGTGTTAATCTCGAACGCGTACGTATAGTGTATTACCCTCCACACTCGCGGAATTTTTAACGCGCACAGGATGTTCCAGCGAGTATCGCGCGCTGTTTCTTCTCGTTTTCAATCTCGTGAAGGAAATCGACGCAAAATCTCGCTTCAATGTAGCATAAGAGTCGACAAAATTTTATCACATCGGAAATTAAAATCAAATTAAAAAAATATATTTTGTAATTTATTTCTTTAAAAAGAAAAAAAATACAAAAATTGATGATTTTGCTGAAATATTTGCAATTTAAAGTTGAATTTTTATTGCCGAAATGTGAAACACTGAACGGAGAAATGTTACGAAACGCGATGACGTTCACACGAAAAAAGCGCGCGATATCGTCAAAAACATCCCACGCAGCGTAGAGTTAGCAAATATATACACATAGCATTTCGTGGATTCGATTGTTCAACAAAGCGACCCGAGGTGTGTTACACCAATATATACTGTCGTCTAATGTCGACATACGTTTTTCTTCAGTTTTTTGCCGAAAACAATTGGTGTCTCTCTCGTCACATCATTAATATGCGAACGCTCAATAATAACGTTTACACATCTTACGTTTTTCTTACAAATTATTATGCGTTCTTTAATGTTTATCTCTCTCTTTGTTTCTCTCTCTCTCTCTCTCTCTTTCTTTTTCTTCTCGCAAATATTCGATTTTTATTCGACGAACGAACATATAAAGTCAGTCGATCGATGTTCGTTATCTCACGTTGTGATTCCTCCTCAGTGCCCTCATGACGTCTTGACTAGATTCTCACCGGCTATCGTTCGCGTGATGAGTATCGGCGTCTTTGGCACACTGTCAGGATTTTCTTGCAAGGTGATCTTCACTCTCTGAGCACCTGGACTGAGGGGCGGACCGTTCGGCTCGTTGTTCGTCGCTATCGATGACTCGGAAGGGTGAGTAGGGCTCGTCATGTCCGCCAGAAAATTCTCCCTCAAGGAATTTATATCCAGAACGCGTGGACGGTTAACCACGCTTTCGTCTTGCGAAGCGATCTGTTTTCTGGGTGGCTTCACGGGATCCGAATGATCGGCGGTGCCGTTGACAGATTGCTGCGGCGCATCTTGCGTTTGACGATCGTTGCTCCGGATCTTGTCGATCTTCGCATCGTCGCCGTCGGGAGCACCGTCTACAAGAGGAATGCTCTCGGCGTTACCGTTGGAAGCGATCTTGGGCTGCGTCGAATTCCCGTCCGGAAGTAGAGACTTCTGCATGTCCTTCAGCTCGGTTCCGTTTTCCACGTCGCTGCGTTTCCTCTTCTTCCGGCATATGTCACCCCTGTAAGCGGCGATGCCGATCAGCGCCGCCACAACCGCCAGCAGAATCGCCAAGACGATGTACGAGCCCATACCTTTCTTGGACTGTTTGGACGTGGACACCGCGGCGTTCTCGTCGTTCAGACTATTCACCTCGGCCTTGACGTTGCCCGATCTGGACTTGTCGCCCGAGCCGGATTGCAACACTTCCACGCCGTTGGTGATCGAGATAGATGTCGTCGCATCGGTGGTGACTCTACTGGAGGATTCGGCAATCGTTTCCTCGGTGGTGGACGACACGTTTATAAACTGTTCTTCTTCAAGATCCGGATCCTTGGTCTCCGATGGAATCGGAGTACTTGTGCCACCCCAATTGCCGAAAATTAAATCCAAGAAACTAGTTTCCAGCGAATCGCCACTTGTGCTCTCCTTCACAGTCTTCTCCTCGTCGTCTCCAAGTCTCCAGATTCCCGATCCTTCGCCGGAACCTTCGTCCCCGTCGGCAGAGCCCTCCGACGGATAAAACAGGCTGTCCTTGATTTTGTTTTGCGACATCTCGGTCGTGGTCGCTTGTTCCTTCTTGTCCTCGTTGTCGAAGAAGATCTCTCCGTCGTCGCCGGTACTCTGCAAGGAATTCACCGTTGTGTCGGTAGTCTCCTCTGTGGAAACGCTCGTCTCTTTCGTCGAGGCAGTAGACACGATTACGGGAGATGCCGACGTGGTTTCCACCGATGTTGGAAAAGGCGTTTCGATTTCGAGCTCTTTCGGCTTCTCCGGCAAGCTGTTGCTGACCTCCTTGTATTCGTCGTCTTCGTCCTCTTCTTCGCTCAGATCATCCGGTATATCGTCGAATCCCGGATCCGTCCCGGACCCTTCCGGCTGATCGTTCTGCATCTCCCGATCCTGCCTCTCAAAATTGCAGATGACCGTCGCGTTCCACGTTGTTATCAACGTGTCCTTCATGTGGGCGGGATTCGCGCACAAGACGTTCTTGAACGACACGTTTTTTTTTCTGATCAGAAGATCTCGCACGTTCAGAGTGGCGCAGTTACACTCGAGCGGATTGTCGTGAATATCCAGATGTTTGAGGTTCTTCAAGCGCGCTAACGCGGCTGGCAGTTGCCGGATAGCGTTCTTCCGCAGTTTCAGACTACGTAAATGAGTCAAACCCTCGACCGAGCCAAGTTCCAAGTACTCGATGCGGTTATCGGTGAGATTGAGACTTCTGAGGTTACTCAATCCTCGAAAACTTCCGGATCTGATCGTTCGTAGATCGCCGCCGGACAGATCGAGGTGTTTAAGATCGGTCAGGTTGCTGAAGAAGTCCGGGACTAACACGTCCTGTGCGCCCGGAGCCTTCAGGCTTACGATCCGGTCGTACGTCTCGATCTTCTCGAAATCCTTCAGCTGATCGCATTGCGCGTCCTTGTACAAGACGTCGCTGTCCGCCTTGGTCAGGTGGCACAATCCGTGGGTCCATCCCGAGTGATGGAGAAGAATCAGCAGGAACGACAGCAAAGGCGGTGCTGCCCGCATCTTTCGATCTGATTTATCTGCAACAGAGAAATCGCGCAAGTCGATAATGCGACAATCATGTGATACGGTTTCCAGCATGGCGTCTCTCTCTCTCTCTCTCTCTCTCTCTTTCTCTCTCTTTGCAAAGCAAAGATTTCAAGATGTTACACAATGAATATTCATTAACAAATAATTGAAGCAAAAATGTACGTCAACATCTTATCGAAGAAGATGAGACTGACTTACGCAATTCGACGCGGTCGTCTCACGCCGCAATAAATTGCGCTCTCGCCAACGATAATTATTGACAACATTTTCGAATGCTATATATGTCGCGAAGTGAACTCGCACTCGTGCACCGACGACGAGATGGCCGACGTGCGACCGAAAGGAGGTCGCGGCGCGCGCGATGAGTGCTGAAGTTTTAAGAATCAAATTGCACGCGCGCGCGCGCGCGCACATTCAAAAGAGACGTACAAAGGTAAGCAATAATTGGAAAGCGCGGCGGCGAGGCATGACAAAATAATAATACGATAAAATCTGTAATAACGAAAAATTATTTCATCACGTCGTCTACTTACGTTGATATAACGCTCGCGCGTGAGCGCGCGCGCGCGCGCGCGCGTGTTTCGTAACGCGAGCGAGATTACTGGCCTATTTATTCTATTATAACAACGCGTTTTAACGTACCTTGTAATTCGCCGTGTAAAAAGATCGCGATTTTCACGGTCTATTCGAGTAGCGCGAAAATGAAAGTAAAACGTCCCGACTCGGTTCACACAGGTGATTATCTAATATGTCCGCAATTAGTACGCACGCTTCAGCTCGCGACGCTAATAATTATCACCGTGCACCTGCAGCAATACATTCGCGAGAAGCCGGTGCGCACACAGTCTTGTTGTCGTGCACAGTTGTCGCGCGACACATTCGATGCACAATTAGATCGACTAAGGTGAATCGCGACGACGACGACGACGACGACGACGACGACGACGCCCGACAAACCACACACACCCGCCCATCTAGACGATTCTTATCAGCGCCATTGTTATCATTGCCTCGACAATCGTCAAAGTGGGACTGCAGATAAGAGCAGGCGATTCAGTTCGCGTGATGAAGTAAGAGCTAACGCGCGAAAACGAGTATATTAACCATTTGTACGTTTGATGTTTCCATTTAGACGTTGGTAGTCGCCACGCGTATATCGCTCGGCGTGCAAGCAAACTGTTTTAAAATAACGGAGATATTACCCGAACTGTACGCGTGGAAATTTATCAACCCGAGAGAGAGAAAGAGAGAAAAAGAGAGAGAGAGAGAGAGAGAGAGACGAGCCCTCTTTTTCATCGTCGGATGCCTCTTTCGTGCGCTAAAACCACCACGACGACGAGAGGAGGGTTCTATACATAGACAGAAAGACGGAGGGTTTTGGAGCGGTTCGGACATGTTATTTGCATTATTTTGCATACTGTCCCGCTCCCGATGTCGGCGTAACGTTATTTCCATGTATAAACAACGAATAAAAGAAGTCGGCGGCAGCGACCGCCGCGGCGGTCGAGGCGGCGACGAACGTTGAACTCTCATTGATCGATCGTAATCACGTTAATTGACCGGCTGCAACTCGACGGCGCGTTTCTTGCACGCTAATAAGTCCGAGTTTGATCGAAAATAAAAAAAAATAAAAAAACTTATCTTTCTCTCTCTCTTTTCTTCTCCCTCCCTCTCTCTCTCTCTTTCTCTCTCTTTATCTATCTCCGCGAGATAAAGCAAATAATGGATTCCATTATGTTTACCAGAATTTGCCGATAAGCCCGCGTGCCGATTTCTCGTAAAACGCGATCTGACCCTCGTTCAAAATAACGAGCTCTCTCGCTTTAACAATTATAATTGCGCATAAACCGAGGAAATTACAAAACCAAATGACATTTTGTGAAGTGTCAACCTAGATTATAAACACACGAGCGGCAAATAATCGCGCAATAACGAGAGCTGATAGGCTCGATAAGTTTAACGAACGTATCAACATGAAAATGAGATAAAACTAATGAGATAAAACTAATTTGCGCTGTAATTTTTTTGTTTTGTTTTACATCAAAAGTGTATATAATTTCTCACAATTATTCATCCAAGATCTTTTATTTATCTCGTTATTTTTATTTCGAAAAAAAAAGATAAAACTTTACTTTGAATTTTTTTATACCAAACCATCAGCCAAACCAATTGATTGTATTATTCAGATTTTTTGAACTACAAAAAGTGTTTCTAAAAAAATCATTAAAAAAATTAGAGAGCAAGCGATGCTCAAGGCGAACGCGCTTCGAGTGTTTCCCGATTAAACTCTTGCACACGCAGAAGCGTGCAATGCTCTTTGGGACCTCAAATATTCGCGCGTGACGCGATCTCAAGACGCTCGCAGCGTTTTGTGCAATTGCGTGGGTGTAGACCGGCCAGAGGGTCACGGCCAATGGGTTCGAGATCTCTCGAGGAACGATCCGCTATTCCGCGCATCGCGGACAACGGTGTGTATCCGCACTTGTCACGTAACCGATAGTTCGCGAAGAGCGACTTCCTTGTGCAATTTCCACTCGAACGGTTCTTTCTCAAGAAAATAGTATGGAAATACGTTTTCACATACACACACACACAAACACACACACGTTGTGGTTGTTGTTTGACACGTGGATATTCTTTCGGACGGCCACCTGACTCTACTACCTCAGTTTCATAAAAGTACAAAAGTCACATAGTCGTTTTGCGTAACGTGCCGAAAGAAACCACAAAACATATATTTCATCGCGCGTCCCGCAAAAATAGTTTCCCGACGCGAAACAGCAGCACCTGCCTAAAGTTGCAGCTGTATATTCACGTCCTGCGAGAGTTATTAATAACGAGAAATCGAAAATATCAGTTTAAACCGAGTGGTTAAATTTCTGATGCCGCCAAGAGTTGTGTGTGTATTCAATAATTAATCTCTCATTCATTATTATTCATTATTTCCAATGTGCAATTTAATTTCCCGATAAAAGTTCTCAAGTAAGTAGTTACTATAAATTATGTCTCGTTTTCTTTTTTTCATATATCGTACAAAGTAATGTATTATAATGACTTACAACTCGATTGATCAGACGTGATCTCGGCAACACCGTGATTTCGAGGGCATCTGCAACAGAAAAACAACAAACACATAAATCTCCAGAATACAAGCGCGGAAAGTCTCCGATACATAATCGATACATATCGATCGCATCATGGATGTTTTTATTGTTGAGAGAATATATATTTTGTTGCATAATTGTTGCAATAAATTGTCAGCGCGAAATGAGCAAAGAGATCTCTCGATCATTGTCGATCGCGTGAGATTTGACCTTCGCTCTCTCGATCGCGGAGCGTTCGCGAAGCAAATGTTGTCTCCACACGTGCAATCGCTTTCGATTGTTTTGCGCGATCATCCGACGCGAGAACGACGTTCCACATTTCGAAAGTTTCGTCCGCGGAAAATAATCGCGCGGGTTATCGTTTCGCGGATAATCTCAGGCGTTTCCGCGACACGTGGATATATAAACGTGTATCTCCGCCTTAACGATCTCGATTCGTTCGATCCGGAACGATTAAATCACTCACACGTCTGGATTTTATCACGACGACGGACAGTCGCACTTTCGTTCTCGTTTTCTCCACTTTTTCCCTTTCTCGCTTCCAGTTACGTAAGATTCGTCTCGAGGATTTTTCCCAACCTGTCCCCCATCGTCGTCCGTGCCTCGTGCGCTCCGCTCAAACATCGTGCTGACTCACTCTCTTTCCGAGCGCGTGACATTTCGGGTCCTTGACTTTCCGGGACGCTATGTCGCCACGATGTGATACTACGTCGACAATAATTATAATTCTTACAAAACGCTTATTTCTCTGAATTTTTTTTTTTTTTGCGGCCCACATCCTTCATTTCGTGTTTTGTAACGAACCGTCGTCTTTTCTCCGAAGTTTCTCTCAACTTTGTACGTAAGTAAATTTGACACGCGCGCCGCGGTTCAAAGAGCAAGGTTGATTATAATGTGCTGTTTATCAAAAAGCGTGCGATTTTTCTTGTCGTTTTAACCTCGGCCGAATATTCTCTCGTCGCGCTGAGATAATGTAACCTCTAGTTACATGTCGTACATCAGCGAATAATAAACAACTGAGCTGATCTTGACCATATCGAGGCTCTTGTCAATCTGTTGCGAAGATTTAAAAATACAATTTCGTGTTGGTTTGATGAATTTATACTCTGTAATAAGTTTGATAAATGTAAAAAAGTTTTGTAATCGCGCAGAGTTTTTAATTATTTTTCAATGTTAAATAATGAAGGACGCTTTGCACGCGCAAGCACTTCGTACGCGATCGCACCGGTGCGTGTATTATTTGTACACCGCGCGAATTCACCAGGAAATTCGTAATGAGCGGTACACTCGGCATCATGCACGCCTGGTTTGGTCACGAAACGCTTTTTTTTTTTCTGCAAACTACGTTCGTAACGGTACCACCAGCTCGTCTTCGTGGTCCAGTTTGCCATGTGTTTTCACAGGAGACTGAAGAACCCGGCGATTCGAGAAGTTATATTCCGGCAGGTCGTGCACCTTTTTGTAAAACAAAAAAAAAAAAAAAAAGTAGTTGAAAGCGGCGAAAATTTCTCTCTCGCCCGCTTCGCTTAAGCAATTCAAATACCAGTACGCGCGTTGTCTGGCCGCGATCTATCTTTATTTTTTATTACCACTTTAATTTATTCTCATTAATTATTTATAATTCTTTTTTTCGCGCGCGAAAGTGAAATTGCGACACGAATATTTTCGATTTGTTTTTGTTTAAAACTGCGACAAACGTTTTGCGTCACAAACACGTTAGAAAGTTTTTACACATTAAGATTTTTTTTCTAAATTACTCATTTGTTATTACAGATTACACTTTTTTTAAGACTATTTTATCAAGCCTCTAATTATAGATAAATGTGTGTGTGAGTATGTGTGTGTGTGTATGCAAGATGTCAAAGTATATTCCGAGATAAAAACGTAAAAAAGAAGAATGTGATAAATCATGCGCATATAAATGAACTATTATTACGTAAAGAAATATTTTATTGTTAACATTGGCACATTAATCCAGCAATTATTCAGATAACAATTTTTCATTCATAACGGAATCTTCTTTAGTCAAAGAAAAAATATTTTTTTTCTTTTTTATTGAATTTATTTACATTAATTCTATCCTAAAAAAAAAAAAAAGAAACGTCGTCTAAAACAAGTCATAAAAGTTTGAATACAAATATAACATTATTACACAAACGTAGGAAAACAATAAAACAATTTCGTGATTTTTCCAACAATGAAGTTTCAGAAAATCGTGCTTTTTCACATTTAAAAATAAATCAAGTTTCTCTTCAATACGACTCATTCTGTTATTGATCACCGATACGTAAATAATCACCGCTATTTGTCATAGGTTCATCTTTGATCGATCATAATCCATCGTCCAACAAATTGACACTTGATCGAGAACTTATAATAGCGTATGTGTGTGATTTTCAACGTGATTTCTCATCAGAGATCATAGAAGGCATTTAGTAAATAACGATAAGATCTTCATTGATTTTGTATCTTTTCCGAACTCCAAATTCTTCGGTGATTAGTAATCGTTTGTCTTGACGAAAAAAATGTTGGAACACGTAAACAGATAAGAAGAAAAATAACAATACAAGCGAAACTTTTGCAAATAAACTTCTCAATCTTGTCGATTATCTTAAATTATACGTTTCACTGCGCACTTCACTTCTATTGAAGTTCGACAAGAATTTGGCAGGCAGATCGAATCAATAACTTTATTGACCGACGAATTCGTTAAACTTTGCTCGTTGTTCGAAGACACTTGTGTGCAACAGATAAGAAAAGCGTAGAGACCATTCGTGTAAATACGATTTAATGCGCGTTTCATGTAAACGGAAAGAGCACAAATCCGCGAAATTCGACGTAATCGAAGAGAGCGCTTTGACGAATTCCAACGAACAAAAAAAAAAAAAAGAATCCTACACGGCACAACCGGCGTTAACGAAACCGTTAATTGGCTCGGAGTAGTGCAGAGGTGTGTGTAACACTTTCACGCGCATTTCGCAATGCGTTGTCATCGATCGGCAGATATCTAAAATCCGTGTTACGTGTTCGGAAATGTGTTACGTGTTCGGAAATGTGTTACGTGTTTCAGAAATGCTGTTTTTTTTTTTTTTTTTTTTTTTTTTTTTTTTTTTTTTATTGACATGTGAGTAAACAGTTCTTGAAAAACTCTCGAATTTTCTGCATTTTCTTTCGTTACTCACAAATGAAACTCAAGTCCGCATTGTTGCACGGAAAAATTACTGAACTGTTATGTGACAAAATATATTTACGCGTCATTACACATATCGTGATGCGTGTGTGTGTGTGCGCCCGCACGTTTTCTACTTTTCTCTTTTCTCGTGCCGCGCGTCGCAGACACCGGAGAGACGGTAAAAAAGTGGAGGCAAGAAAACAGAGAATAGAACAAATCCGAGATATATAGACAGACCACACAAGGGGAGTCCCCCTTTCACGCGCCTGGATATACCGATACTTCGGTATCGGGCATTCGTGCGAAACGATTATAGCAAGCCGCAAACTCGCGCCAGAAATCACTCTCGAGACACGCATCGGAGATGAGATAGGTCAGTCAACCTCTTTCCTCCTCTCCCTCTCCGAGCAATGGCAACTCAACGAGATTCGAGTCGCTAACGAGTCTCTCTAAGACAACTTGTGACTATCTCGATTAGTGATGATCGATCGATTCGCACGCGCTGTCACCGACAGATGCGACAGGCGCACTGTCGGTTTGCGTAAGCTTCGGGAAGCTGATTGAAAAAGACCGGCAGAATTTTCAAACGACAACATCGACGTCATTCGATGGTTATTGATATTGACTGACCGGGTCGAATAAAAGCTCGAATTTGTATCTCACATCGTAAAACAGATTTCATATATTCACGTTGACAAACTTTCTATCTGTCAAACTTTCTTTTTTTTTCTTTTTACTTGGCGCCAAACATCCGTTTTTTTCTTCTCTTTTCTTTAGAAGAAAGAAAAAGAATATAAATGTTTACACGTGTTCAAATAAAAAACACTTTTTCAAACTCGTTATTTTTAATCTTATAATCTTATGTTTGACGCGCGTTCGCACGCGAGTGTTTTTTTTTTTTACCCCCTCTCGTAATGATTACCGATTTAATCGGAGATGTTATCAGGCTGTTACGACTCCGCGATTCCGTCGTAATCGTTAGCAATAATTTTTTGATGGATTATCGGCCTGAAGCAAATGTTTTTTAATCGTGTCAGTGGAGTGAGGACACGCGGGATTCAAGATCATCATCGTTACGTGAAGAGACAGAGAGAGAGAGAGAGAGACTACACGTGACAGTCGTCACTGCTAAGACAAATATCCATTTTAAATACCAATGGAGGCAATTAGGAAACAATATCTTTGCGTTGACACACATTTCGCGAACGCGTCCTGAGACGTTTCCAAAACAAAACACGTCACGTCTATGCATTTCCGAGTTGTTGTGTATCATCAATCGTTTGAACAATGACGTTTGCTGAACGACACTCTATTGTAACTAATTTCTCGTTTTAAAAATTTGCCGTGGCTTTTATCTGCATCTTGCATTAGAAAGCTGAACTCAATATGTATATGGGTGTGTGTGTGTGTGTGTGTGTGTGTGTGTGTATCAGATATCACACGAACTTAAATTTCAAGTAAAAAAAAAACTGCAGCTCGGAGAAAGTTACCTTGTCATTTTCGTTTACACATCCATCAGAAATGTCGCTCTTACCGCATGCCAACATTATCCTCTTTATATATTGATGTACTTAAATATTTTCTAAAAGAAAGATATATAGATAAAATAGATAAGATATATGAAGATGTATAAAAATTAATATTTTCTAAAATAAAATAAAAAGCACTGGTCATAAAGAGCCCAAGATATATTCAAGCGCGAATCTCTCGCTTTGAATCACAATTAAAACTAAGTTTTTTCTTTGCGTTCAACTTTTTACGATTGATACTTCGTATTTTTATTTCAGATCTTGTTAAACTCAGTCTTTTATGATTAAATATTTTTTAATGTTTAATTTTTTGTAATTTTACGATATTGTATAATAATTCTCTTTTCATATTGTACTTAATAAAACACTACGTCCAGCTCATCTGCATTCGAAATGTGATGTTCGAATGTGAGTTGATTTTTAATTTTATTTGATGCTAAAAGATACAGGAAGTAATAAAATCGAGAAACTTCCATTTTCTTCACCTTGATCCCAGGCTATTTCAAAGTAGTTCTTAAAGTATGTCACTTGCTAGCCTTCACGAAACGTCTTTACGATGAGATTCCGTAGGTGTCGTATGTGTTCACACGCAAAAACCCGCTCGGTTCTCGCACTTTTTTACAATATTACGCGCGCTTCTTAAGAAAATAATCCCGATTGCAATATTTCGTTGGAACTTTAACACGTAAAACGCAAAAGAGTATATTCTTCACTGGTATTGCGCTAGGTTTTGTTCAACTGACGCATGTCGGATCCGATTTGCATAAAAATTCGAGCTTAAATACCGCGTAGTTAGTACGGACGGCTTCTTCGTTCATATTCAATTGGCCGCAGGGTCAGTTAAACCCCGGAAACAATCACATTTCGCACCTCGTTAGCTATTGTGCGTAACGATGACGTAACTGTCGCGAATCTTGCATTCAGCGATTTCTTGTACATTCGTTTTTACTCGCGCAGAAAGAAACCGGATCTTTACATATTATTCAAAGTCAAGTATACGCGAAATTGAGAAGTCGAGAAAAACACTTAAACTTCAAAGTCCGAAGACTTCAATCTTCGTAACAATTAAGAAACAAGTTATAAATCGCTTTTTATTAACCAAGCGTAGTTTTGTAGTTTTCATTTTTTTACACTCGTATCTTCTCGTTATATTTATAAACAGTTACGACACATGAAAAAAAATCATATCTCTCGTTTGCTTGTTTTTTCTTTTTTTTTGACATAGTCGAAGCACATTTGCGCGCGCGCACAATTGCGTTGTATCTCTCTTCCGAGATATAAAAGTTCGCTGCAATTAAAAAGGTCGCTGACGCTCTTCGCGGGAAGAAGCGTCTTCTTGCTCGTCTTTTGAAGAGATTTCAAGGTATTCCTCGTTCACATTACAACAGCGCGCGTTGCGGTTACATAACACACATAGTACATTACAGACGATACGTCAGAGAATTTCGCTCGTGTAATCTAAGGGCCTTGGGCAACGACGATCATTTCCACCTCGGTCTCTCCGAGAGACCGCAGGCCTGTCTATCGCGGCGTTGTATACATATATGTATATATGCATACGTACACAAAAAGATCTGTGCGTCAGACCATAGAGACGAGATCGAGAATGATAGATAGAAATGATAACGGGAAGAGCTACTCGCCAAGAGAATATATATATATATATATACATACACGGTGTCTCGAGTGTTTTATACAATCCAGAAAGATGATATGTGAAAGAGCGAGAAAGCCAAAAGGAAAAGAAGAGAAAGGAAACGAGGATCGGGTGGACGTGTACGCGCACATAATACACGCATGTATGTACGTAAGCGCGATCACGGCCGTGAACAAATCAAATACTCCGCAGAAGACATTATCGGCGATAATAGAAGCGGCTAGTAGCACTGAATCGGTTCAATCGAATAAAATAGTCCGCGGTATAACGTCCCAGGAAACTGCAGAGTAATCAAGTACAAAATAGCCTGGCTATTAAACATTAATAGCTTGAGAAGATTCCGAAAGGGAATTACAAAAAGCTCATCTCTGAGAACGCAGAAATAAATATCACGTTTCAGAAAAATCGTACGGAGCAAGTGCACGGTGTGTGTACGCGCGAGATAGATAAAAAGACGCCTTTCTTTCATTGTGTCACTCATCTGAGTAATTGAATGTTTATCGCGCTCGGAGGATCGTTGTTATTTATTGACAGTTTTACGTGCGTCTTAAAATAAAACAGAGCAAAGACGAAATAGAAATAGAAAAGACGATGAAAAAAGAAGAAAGATACGACGAATAAATATATAGAGGTCGCATGTCTGTTCGGCCGTCTCTCTGAAACATCAGCATTGCTAATAACAGCAGCCAGTGACGACCTCTCCTCTCTCTCTCCCTTCGCCACGTCGAGACCCGAAGAAAACTCTCACGCGAATTGACGAAGTCTTCCCCGTGCTCTGTCTCCGTGCTCGTCTCGCACACGCCATCGGTTTACTGTACTCGTCCGTCCTTATGTATTAGTTTTTTTTTTTTTTTTTTTCGAAAAGCAAGTGACCTCCTGAGAGGTTCATATGCGCGACACGTGTGTCACGGAGATGCCAACAAATCGAGATTAAACGCGAGGATGTCAGCGCGGCGGTTTTCAACCAGCTGATACACTTCTCGACAATGCGATTCAAATTTTCGATTTCAACGAAAGAGAATTCGCGATTCCAAAAGTGACGCATCTAACGCAGCGTGTGACGTAACAAACAAACACGTTGCAGATTTCCGTCATAACTTTCGGAAATAAAAACCGCTAACGTTGTGAAACGTTAGTTATTGAGAAAGGAAGTGTTAACATAAAAAGATTACAACGCTATCTTCTCTATTGTGTTATTGTCTTAAGCACAACCGTGCATAAAATATTTATAGAGATCCATTTCCATTGTACAAGTTTCTCCTTGACACGCATAACATTAGAGGTCAAGAAAAAAAAAGATGATTATTTCAATTCAAGGTTTTGATCAACAATATCGTGATAAAAATCGTGTTTGGCACATACAGATTACGCGCTTCGAGATTATAAATTAATAAAATATCTGATTATGATACATGATTTTAACACGTTAAAAATATAATGAAAAATATATTAAAACTGAACTATATCAATGTCTCGAGTTTCTTAATTAATGTAAATTTGATGTAGATGATTGAAAATGCTTGTCTCACGACGTATAAAATGAATTGAATAATTTAAAAAAAGAAACAAATGTATATTATATTCAAAAATGTAGTCGCGAATGACATTTCGAGCGTGAAATTTGTTAACCGAACGAAACGAGACAGTGAGATGCGCAAGTTCAAAATTCTCATAAAAAAAAAAAAAAAAAAAGAGAGAGAACTGTTGGCGCAAAGAGATAAAGAACGATATGTTTGATGTGCGCGTTACGTTATCGCGAATCGATAAGCGGGCGATAAAGGGGAGAGTACGTAAGATCCTCTCGAGAGGAGCAATAAAGCGCCTCGCACGATTTTTAAATTGCGAGCGCCGCGATATATTATCGCGGTTTTGTTTTCTTTACACTGCAATAATCTGAAGCGTATCTTGTGTAAAGTTTTTATCGGAAGTTTTATACGTATTAAAAAAAAAAAAAAAAAATCCAATACATTTGCATTGCAAAGCACGGAGCAACGCGTCAATTGCTGAACAAAATCTCTGAGAGAAATGATTTATGATTTTCATATCTTAAACTCTCGTTACATAAAAACCAATGTTGTTCAGCAAAAACAAACGCAGAGATACAACAGAAACGATGCTATTGTTCAATGCATGTTATTAATTTGCTTCCACAGAATAGATTCAGATTTTTTCAAATGTTCAATCTCTCGACAGAGCTATAATTTTTTGTTTCTTTTTTAAATTCGCGTCGAATCTAACGATTTATTAATATTTTTTATGAGATACTTACGTAACCACATTGTGGGGAACTTTGATATATTTTACTTACGTTATCGCGTTAAACGGTTGATGTGCGGTTTTAATTTATTTTTAAGTCAAACGATTTAGACGTCGAGACATCTTTTTATAAGAGAAAGCATATTGTGCCGCGAATTTAAAAAACATTATGGATTTCGCAACGATCTCGATGTCCACAGGATTTGTCACATAGAATATTGCCACGTGTGCGTGCATACTGATTCTTATAAAAAGACACAGTTATTGAAATATTATTTACGCGAGCGCGTAGATTATTTTTCTTCGAATTAAAACTGTCTCACAATAACGTTGCGTAAACTCGCGTGTTAAAAAACCGCGAGAAAAAATTTGTACGTACGTACAACGTACCCGTGCACGTGCGAAACGTCGTTATCGTGCGGCTAGGAAAGCTGAATGGCGTCGTTACCTTGTGACGTGGAAAGACGTCGTCCGCGACGGTGTTTTCACATTCCCGATGTTGCTTGCGAGGCGCAAAGTCGAAGCGAAGATACCAACGTGGCGTACCGTAACGTCGCGCATGCATACGGATGCACACGGTTGCCGCGCGCGACAACTGAAAAGGTAAAGGTGGGTTCGATGACGTTGCGTGGTCGTAAACACCTGGGAACTTGTATCGTGACGATACGGACACGCCGCGCGGCGCGACCGTTGCATCGGCAACTGTCTCTTCCGCCGTCGACGTGTTTGCGAGACAAATAAGTCGTTCGACGAGAACAACGAGAAAATCGCTCACGATTTGATATGTCGCAACAAACCTCGGCTCAAAATGCGTGTTATGCGTCGTGCACGCGACACATTTGCAGATACACAGCGAATTGGACTATGATCTTGAAAATAAATTGGTTTGGTGCGTTCGAATAATATATTTCTTTTGCACGACAAATACGTTCGAGAGTCCGTGGTAAAATAAAAACCAAAGATTATAAATTTATAAAAAAGAAACCTCAACAAAAAACGGTTTAATTGTTGCGAAAGAAACGCAACGCGCACGGATGTGTAACTCTTTATCACATTTCAAACAAGTGATGAAAAGTAGAGGAATATTTCCTCGTTTCTATTTGCAGACGTTACACACGAGTAAGTCATTTACTTTCGAGAGCAGGTGGTGATGGTCGGTTTTTGAAATAACGAGCGCTCGCGAAATTTCGGCCAATATCCATCGGTCATTTTGAAAGTCGGTGGAGATGAACGACTTAATTTCAAGAGCGCGCGTTTATTTACGTCGAGGCGACTTTCGGAAGTGATTTGTTGTGTGTAGCCGCGAGCCCGGGAGCGCGTAACAGCGTATTTTTCTGCGTATTTGTCATTTGCATGCATGCGCGGTCCGATCGCGATCGACCCCAAGGGGAAATTTAATATGTTGTGATTGCTCGCGTTTTCAATGCCGGCGGAGATCGCCCGCCGCGAGTAAGCAAAAGAATTCATAAACACGAAGAAACGCAAAGACATCTGCGAATTTTATCGGAAGCGAGACAAGAGCGCTTTGCCGACAGACAGACGCGTTTCTGCATAATTCATGTGGGAAATCGCGCGCAATCACCATACAACTCGATTCCGTCGTGTCATCGCGACATGTCAAAGCCCCGCGCGTTCGAAGCCGCGCGCACCATCCCCGCCAATTGAATTGTTCAACTCCAGCCGATTGTCAATCTCGCAACGTCTCTCGGACAGATCTACTAACTTGTCGACGCGTCGTCAGTGCGCAACGCCAAGGTCGCCGGGGATTTAGTTTCAGGCTTTTAATTTTCTCGCGAGCGCGCGCGCCGATGAGATTCTGCTTCCATGCAAGTCGGATTTGTACCGCTCGGGATTAGCCGCTACCTCTGATTAACGTCATTACGTAATGGCCCCGCCCCAACGACGACGACTATGAAGGTATCTGACGAAGGTATTCAAGGTGTACTTAATCCCGAGGCGAGCGCGCGTATGCGTCGTGAAAATGCCGAAGAAATTTCCACGGGAAGTCGTCGCTCGAAGAGTAGAAAACTCGTCCGATCAGAGTTCGAGATTTCTCACAGAATATTGTCCCATTATTGCGTGAATTGTTTTAAAATATCGATACACCGCAATGATTTCTTCATGATTTTTTTTTTTTTTGGCTTCTAGCTTCAATTGACCTTGAGCCAAATTTAACGCGTTTTTTATGATATTTCTTTGTTTATCGTCAAAAAAAAGATAAATAAATAAAAAGATTATTTAGAAAGACACTGTCTTTTCTTGGAAAAATCAGATAAACATTTATCAAACACAGATATATGCACAAGGATATTTATCTAATAAATTACATAGGTATTTATATAAACACAATAGAGATTTGTGTAAATAAATGATCACTTTTTGATCATACAATTATGCCAACGCAAAAAAAATAAAATTTACATTCGTAAAATTTGTGTCTTCTTACATGCGACACTTACTAGATGATTTTATCAGATAAAAAAAAAAAAATTGATAGATGTGTGTTATTTCAAAGATTTAAAACTCTCTAGGATTATTTATCCGCTGATCAAGTAACATTTATACTCGGTATCAAGTATGTGAACAGAATCGTAATAAAAAAAGCAGACACACACACACACACACACAAACGCTCGTTATCATAAATATTGTATAAAATCATCACATTATATTTCCGCGCGATACGTTTTAAGAAATATATGTTAAACAAAATTGTAAATCAATATGTCGAATATCGATTTATTTGATCTTAATTAATTTAAACAAACGAAATTCTTTTTTAGCTGTTGCCTTATCTTTATTAACACCAATACTCGGTAAAATGTTAAACGCTTACGTCACTTAACAAATGACGTAGTTTGCTTTACATTAAATCGATCTATAATGGCGAATCGCAAAAACCATCTGCGAATAAAAACTTTCGAAATCAAACTCGGGAGATAAATCAATCGATGAGAATAAGATCGTTAAAGCGGTTGAAGTTTTTTTTCGAACTGTTTTTTTTTCTCCAGACTGACTTCGACCATTAATTGAACTTTGACTGGTCAATTTCATGATTGGCTTCCAACCATTCAGTAATTTCAACATATGCAAAACGTGTATAGTTGCATCGGGGCATAATTTCGCTGTTTGCTTGCAGCGAAAGAACTTTATTACAGGTTTTCGAAGCGAGTTCGCGGAAGGTGAAATAATTGCACACAGCGATGTGCTCCCTTTTCTGCGCTTCGGAAATTTTATAACGATTTACACACTACCAGTACGGTTTTTGAAACAGAGACAATTCATGATCCGCGCAATCGCGCGTTATTTCTCTTTTCCAGTTCTAATTTTAGAAAAACGCACTTCCATCGCTAAACCCGGAAACGTGGGTTCACGGAAAGCAGAATGTGGCACGACAGCTCGACTGCAGCGGAAGCAGGAAGATATTCCGTCACAGGCCGAACAAGAATGAAAAAAAATTACGTAATGCCACTGTAGAGGACCTTTTCGCGCGACGTGTTTGATTTTTCTTAAATTTAATAAGTATTTTAACTAGTTTTTTATTTATTTTAGCAACTGAGATTCAAATTAACTCGCGCTATCTGCAAAATCCGTTTGAGATTAGAAAAATTACGTTTGAAGATTTTTTACAACTGTCAAATTTTTGCGATGATACGCGTTCGCGTCAGAAGAGTTAATTTTATTCGCTCGTTTGCGCGCGTAAAAACGATCGCGCGATTCGAAGCAAAATGATTAAAAAAATAAACTCGGCAAGCGCAAAAATATATTCTGCTCATTCTCTCTACCGGCACTCCCACCTACAAACTTCCTACACACGTGCTCTTTTTCTCTCCCTCTTTCTCTCTTTCTTTCGTACATCATTTCGCACATCATTTCTTTTTCTTCATTTGAAGAAAGTGCGAAAAAAAAAGAAAGGACTTACCTCCCGTAACAATATCCCGGTGTGTGTTTTCTCTTGCGAACGCGATCGCGGTAATCCGCCCTCCGCGTTCACTTCCGCGCGATCGACAATCGGCGGAGAAATCGAAACAGCGACGAGAGAAAAGAAGAATTTTCCTTAGAATAGATAGACGATGTAGATTTACCGAGGGTGATGATCATCCGCGGGAGAATTTCTTTTCACGCTGTATTATGCTCGAAGGTCGTTCGATCACTCGCGAGATCGGCCGTGATCGGGTTCGTCGCAGAAGGAGAGGAAGAAAGTCGATTGCGCGGTCGTGTTCTCTCGCGCGAAAACTCCGACTGCGAGAACTTGAATGATTGATGGTTACCGCGGCGGTATCGGGAAGAGCCGCGTAAGAGATACGATCTATCGCAGCCCGAGGCCGAGTTAGGACTGTGGACTCTGACAGACCGCGACTCCGCTCTCTCACTCGCGAGAGAGCTCAGGCTTACCAACTCTCTCCCTTCGCGTGCTCCACGCGCTGTTTCTTCTGGTGCCGGCGACGTGACAACGGGGGCCCCACCACATCGTGGCTCCTGGTGCACGTTCTGATAGCGCGGAGTGGTAGGAACGGCCACGCCGTTCCGTTCCGCTCTGCTCCGCGCCACGCCGGCCGGTTCGGTCTCTTCTTGAAGAACCAGCGAGGTCTGAGAATCCAAGAGACACCCGGTGTGGTTTGGCGAGTCTCTCTCTCGCAATTCAATCATCGCAAGAGAGTATAGGAAGAGTGTACGTGTGAATATGTATATATGTATATGTACATATATACCGCACACGTGTGCCGGGAGTAGCTCAAGATGCTCTCGTGACACTTACCACCAGTGTCTTCGGCAAATATTACGCCCAGATATCCGGCAGAAGTTCAGTGGTTGTTTATCGGATACGACGGGAACGTGCGTCGCGCACGATCATCGGGAAGACTTTTGATGGTGTTGTTTAAGTACCATCGCGCGTCTGCAGTCGCGTAATAGATACTTAACTCAACAGCCGATGGTTCCAGTACTGTGAAGCACAATTTTCTTCCGGGTAATTTTAGTTTAGACACAATGAGACACGTGCAAGATAAGTCGCAACCGTTAATTGACTGATTCTCCGATTATTTCTTGTGTTTTTGTTTTTATCGCGGCTAAATAATTGTCAATAAGTTTTACTAATTTATCGCGGTGAAAGTTGTTGTTTTTTTTTTTTTGCATTTTTATTTATCAGCGAATCCCACGTGAGTGAAACATCTCCGAAAAGAAGCGACACATTGATGATTCGTCACGAAGATAATGATCAGAGGATAACTTTTGTACCCCTGTTACGCATCTACGCGGAAGAGGTGACGCGAATATTTCAAGATATTTAATTAGAGTGTAATTTTGATAACAAGAGAACTACAAAGTTTGTGCTTTTCGCGATACAATCTCCTTATACTCTCCGAGTTGTGCATTTCCATTGAGGACGCACAGCGTGCGTTGGGTAATTGCGATACACATCGCAGCGCACGGCGTGATAAGTAGCGTAATATTAATTGAATCGACCTGTCACGGTAATCTGTAACTTGATATTATATCGTTAATACGTCGCGTTTTAAATCACTCCAACTCGTAATAGAAATTTCGTTTTATTCCCTCTTCGTTCAGATGTTCCATGTCTCTGGATCATTTTTTTCAGCATAGAAATTAAATCTCGATCGCGTATGTTGTTGTTGTTGTTTTTTTTTTTATATAATTTTTTTATATAATTATTTTATATGTTGTAAGATGGAAATCACGTATTGTTGTCTTGGATTTAATTGAGCATTACGAAGGCGCGCGAGACCTTTAACTACTTCATCTCATTGCCAACCACTTCTTATCTTGTAGAAGCGACACAAAAGAGAGTCTCAACAACAGAAGAAAATAAATCAGAAAATAAATCAGAAAATTCATTTCGTCGATCGCGTCTCGATCGATTGAGATTCGTAAACAATTTGTTACTCTTTTGAAAGGTTTTATTTAAAATCCTTAAAATCACGAAATTAAAACATTTGCTTTGACAGCAAATAAAGATATCGAAAGAGAATATTTTCTGAAAATGTGATAAATCGTTCGGGCGTGTGTTTTTTTTTTTTTTTTTATCAAAGCTGATTAAACACGAGGCAATTGCAGCGTGTTTGCTATCCTTCTATCCGAAGAAACGTCTTCTAACAGGAAATCGTTGTACGATATAACGTCGCTAATCACGCCGGAAATGAATCGGGTTTCAATTATCTGTAAGAGATACAACGTTTCGAGAAAACATTCAGATAATCCGTAAAACATTTTGATGTGGCAACGATTTAATACTGGAAAAAGATTCGTCGTTTGTCCAGTTTCTTTTCCAACTGTCAAGGATTTTAACGGCCGTGTGAATCTTTCGCTCGACGGCCGCACCTCGCGTTGCAGCTGATGACACTAAACCGTCGAGCTTATCGAGAAATGTCCTCGAAGAAAATAAAGATCCCGATTCGGATTACGCAAACGGTAGGAAGTAGGCGTTTCCCCTTTTGACGGGGAAAAACGGCAAAATATGTTAATAAACGCGCAATACAAACAGAACTCGCGCCGGCTAATGCCTGACTTCGAACACACATGCCAACTGGAAGTTCTAATTGTCTTCATCAAGCACTTCTTCAGCGTAATTCTAATAAAACGCAGAAAAAAGAAAAATAAAACGTAACCAGACCAGAGTGAGAAAAAATTACTTTAAATTGAGTTGCCAAACTGAATAACGCAATTTTGCCAATATGAAGCTCAAAAAATAAAGCTCAAAACTACTCTATTCACTTGCGCGAAAACTAACGTAATGCGTCGTCACGATTGGGCGAGTCATCGATTTGTCGGAAAAATGACGCATCCCTTCCCGTGAACAATTGACAACTCTATCGGCAATTCCCAGATTACTTATATGATATCTTTCCCACATTCTTCGCACTTACATTTTATATCGATACAAACACGCACAAAGTGCAGATCACACGCGTTTACCAATTGGAAGCGTTCGAAACGACCTCGACTGCAATCTTTCTCTCTTTCCGAGTACAGGTGCGCGTGATCTATGCAAAGAGTCCCTCGCCTTTGGTCATAAGCGCGGCAATGAGTCAGTAACTCGACGTTATATTTTCTGACCCAGAAAAGATTCTTTTCTTCGCGCATGAACGCGGGAAGACGAACGAAGAAGAAAATCGAATTAAAAACGACGCCGGCAACACACACGCGCAGTCATTACTTATCGATGCAATCGAAATTGAAGAAGAAGAAGCGTGCAAAAGATCATCCGAGTTATTAAGAAAACATCGTCGCGTCTATCAAGGTTTTTACTTTGAGATTGCTTTTTTACTCGACCGTTCTTACGGACGGATGAGAAAAGCGCATAGCATTAAAAGAAGAATCTAAATTTATAATAAAAGAAATAAGAACTTTATAACAAATGCGAATGTCCCTATTTTCTCTTCTGTGTGTGTGTGTGTGTCTAGTTTTCTTTATGCGTACATATGCGTGTGCGCTATTTAAAAAAAAAAAAAAAAATCAATCGACATTTGACTCAACGTTGCGTACGACCGACGCAATCAACTCGAAACATTATAATTGTCTGTCTTTCCTCCAGTGCGAAACGTTTCAAAATCTTACATGTGGAAGTGCATCCTTAAGATACTCTGTTGTGAATCAGAGACTGGTTGTCTCAATGAGCACATACATATGCACATACATATGTATCGCTCAGTCGTAGCGGTGGCTTTTTGCGACGGAACATTATGAAATGTCGGTGATTAGGGTCATATTGCATGTCACACATCGTTGAACCGTCACACCGCGTCGGTATATTACGTCACATTTTACTTCACGAATTTCCTCAAGTTATTCGCCGCGTTCTCTCGGATAAGTTATGACATCGGCTATATATTCCGCTTCAATTATGCACGCTAAAAAATAACTGTACAAATATTTAAGACAAAAAAAAAATACAAACGTGACAAGAAAGACGGTAGGAAATTTCGAAACTTCGAGTCTCGGTAACTGAACTACTTTGCGGGGAAAAAACAAAAAAACTACATATTGCAGAAACGTTTCTTTCTCTTCTTCTTTCTCTCGCTTTCACGTTTTTAAAATATTGTGAAAGTGCGAAAAAAGAAAGTGTGGCGTATGTAACAATGTGTTTCTTCTCTCTCTCTCTCAAAAAAAAAAAAAAAAAAGGTGCGACTCCGCGAAAAAAATCACGAGTCAATTGTTAAAATAAATGTTCATATGAAATAATCGCCCGGTTAATTGGCTATTATCGGTGCTCGTAACGAGCAACAGGAGCAGAAGGCGCGCGCGCGCGCACACACACACACACACACACGTACAGAAGGGGGACACCTATTCGTATTCGAGGAATGCAATTATGAGGTAACCCGTTGCAACTCAATTTATCGTTTCTCATCCTATGTAGATGGGATTTATAATCGCGGTATCCTCATTAGTCACGGATCACCGAGGGTTGCCGCGCACAATCGTTCGCGTTTAACAACTTCGCGCGCGCGATAACGAGCCACGCAGGTGCGTCGCGGCTCTATAGCGTTTTTTTTTTTTTTCATTTTTCTATTGCAATCGTTACTCAATCAGTCGGCATAAGCGGTTACGGCTAATGGCCAACTCACGCCGGTGTAAACGTTGTACATCTAGTCGTGCCTCTTTCCGCACAAACTTCCATTCGACCTGGTCCCATTTCTGACGATATTACGATCAGACATCGGAAGCACGCGGATGTAATTTACAATGTTATATTTCTCAGAGAGTCAATCATTCCCGTTTCTTATCGACGTTCAATTCTTTATCCGCGAAGGAATACGTTCTAGATTTTAGAGCAGTCCCGCGCGAATGTCATCGGTGTGGAGACATTATGTAATGTCTTGAAGAGACAAAGACAGATAAATAGAGAGAAAGAAAGAAAGAGAGAGAGGAGTCACTTAGATAGAGCCGGAGTAACTCTATAACATAAGCGTGCCAGTTGGTGGCAAATTTGCGGATGCGTGCAATTGGCATTGCCTAAGCCCTGCGTCCAGAGCTCGGTACGTGCGTCCACCTATATATTGGCAGTTGCCGAGCGGCAGTCCAATCGGCAGCTATGAAGCAGTTAACTTAATATAGACGCACTCGGAATGTGTGCCATCGGCGACCTCGAGGCCTTCCCTAGGTCAGTGCTAATTCTCGAGAATGGACCACCTCTTCTCTCTCTCCAAATTTCCGGTCGGCCTTGAAGAGATCTCCGTCGCATCGATGGAGACAGATTCAAGTTTCTTACACACACGTTACATGTACAAATACATTTAATTTATTAGATCACACAATCTCACTTAGCAACGCAAAATCAAAGTCGACGCGCTCGCATGTACACAAGTTTGATCAACGAGCGTTAAATTTATTATTGCAAAACGTTCATGCAAATTTACGAGTCGGTGGCGTGTCTTCGATGAACGTACACACACGGGACGTACTCTACTCTCGCGACGTACTTTCACCGCAGGTCCGGTGTGTATCCAATTTGCAATGTACAGTGCGGAGCACCATATCGTGCGCCGTGAGGAGAAGTAGTTCTCCTCCAGCTGCCTCCTACTAGCACGCGCCAGCGACCCGAGATTTAATCCATATGTACCGGCACGGTTACCGATGACACATACCGAC
>NW_018020597.1:189733-290615 GCF_002006095.1 Pseudomyrmex gracilis
GGTAACCGCGTCGGTATGTGTCATCGGTAACCGTGCCGGTACATATGGATTAAATCTCGGGTCGCTGGCGCGTGCTAGTAGGAGGCAGCCGGAGGAGAACTACTTCTCCTCACGGCGCACGATATGGTGCTCCGCACTGTACATACGCGAAGCGCGATAAGACCGTAATTTTGCAGTCGTCGCGATGTTATCGGGAAGAGAGAGCATTCAAAAGAATACTAATGATATCCGGAAGCGATTTTAAATTCATAAAAACTGCTATCTCTCGATGAAAACACACGTACTTTGCATATTCATTGACATCTAAACGAGCTTCGGTAAACAAGCCTCCAAACTTTTTATTAGATATAAAACAAATCACACCACGTCACTTGATCGTATAAAAAACAAAGAAAGATGAAAAAGTGAAAGATGTTAATGTTCGGCATTAATTATTCAACTTGACTTGTTTACGCAAAATTTAATTCGCGCAAACAGGATCATCTAATCGAGATAAATTTGTGTTTATCGTATCGGATCTCCGCGTTTATAATAATCTTCTTACGAATTGATCGCGGATTCGGCAAACGCCCGATTTCGAGACGCGCGCACGCATATCGCGCGGTTTGGGATAGCTGTGCCGCTTAAGAGCTTCCTTCACATATGTTCCTCTGATATTTGCGCGAGGCAAATGCCATTTTCGATGCAAGTGACCGCACGCTATTAGTTCCGTTATCCGTCTCGCGTAACGTAATGCGACAGATATCGGCACCTCGCGTCCGCGTTGTTACATTCACCCTGGGCGCTGACCATCGACGCGAATCGATGTTTGCGTAGCGTGTCGTTTCATTGCGACGGGGACTACTCGACAATTACGAACACGTATATAAGCGAGTGCGCCGTCTTATATCGACCGCGTGTGTGTACGAAGTGTTAGATTTAACTACTTGTAATTATATATATATAGCGAGACAACATGTGACGTTGAACGTCGAATGACGGGAAGACTAAAACCGTTTGCGATCGGACCTTCGATGTTAAGGCGGGCACCAAGTGGCACGCAAAACAGTTCTACAAAAAATATAACATGTGTATTTGCCTTGGATATAAATAAGTATTTATAACAAGTATTTTTTACAATTGAACAAAAACCGTACTTTTTTATCTCGTTGCAACTTTCACGAATACACGCGGATTATCTGCGGAAGATAGTCCACGGTGATTTTGTTAGATACATTTTTTTTTTCGACAAATCTTTCGCTCACGCATATGTTTATTGCAACACATCATTCCAATCTCCATATCGATTCCCCCGTTGATAATGTGTCATCAGATCAGGATTTCATATGTGACTCATTCGGGAATTTCCGAGAGCACCTGCTCTCTGACGTGAAAGTAGCGCGCCGCGAAACATTCGAGATTAATCGACCTTTCGCGATGGTCCAGACGCGATTAAGACTTCTTTCACGTTCAAGTGACGGACATTGCAGACGCTCGGCTGTCATACGGGTAACGTGATACGTTTTCGATTTTTTGCTGCGAATGTTATTTCGCAAGGTATGTGTTGTCGTTTCTTGAAGACCCTGAAACCGAGTTATCCGGCGATATATTATTCGCGAACACATGTTATGCGCGGAATTAATCATATAACGCAACAGCAATTAATTTAACGTTATGGCTGTCACGTAACGCCCTTATTGTGCGCGTGACACAAAATGCCGCGATAACATCTTGCAACGATGCAAAATGAAAATTTGTATAAATTAATCAATCAATCGCTTGAATACAAATTTTTAATGAACTGTAGGATAATTTGTAATCTGTATCTTAATAGACTATAATTATTGTAAATTATTATTACAAGTATTTATTTAAATGTCACGACAGAAATTGTTGCATTAAAATTCACAATCACGTGTCAAACTATCGCGATAACAATAACACGCAAAAACGAAGACGAAAAAAGATATATAAGAAAAAGAGCGAACTTGTGATCTGTTAATTGTAATTGCGATGACGCTAACTATTTGCATCTCTCTGATAAAATTTACTGACGTAAAACATCTGTGCTTTCCATGCTTTGATATAAGCATCAAGATGATTATGTATTTTTCTTACGGCAATATTTTTCTTAATCTCATATGTGTCGTAGTACGTACTTCACAACTCTAACGACACAATGCGTCCGGCTTACGTAAGTCGCGTTTTTTACGCAACTAAAGCGTAATAATTATAACAAAAATTTGCAATAAATATATTATACGTAATAATAATAAATATTTCGCGTTGTGGGGAAGAGCATCGTTTCAGTCGAAACGCGTAATAAGGAGAGAAATAAATAAATAAAGTCACTTAATTAAGCAAATTGCAACAGTAATAACATATAAGTTAACAAACCCGATTGTGAAAAATTGTTTGCAAATTTCGACAACTCTTCGCAAATTAGTTCGATATAATCTCGCGCGTGTGACGATGCAGTTGCAACGCGCGCGCCAGCCAAACTTACTCGTCGCTGCAGCAGATGAGCCGATAAAGTACCGCGGTACCGCGCGAAGGTATTACGCCTACGCAACGCGAACGGCGTTTACACGAGTATGTTACGCGCATTAATGGACCAACTTCCCGGACATGACGAGTTTCGACGGTCGCCACAGATCGTCACCTGACAATGACATTGTCGTCTGTCGCGATGCAGACGCGCGATGTGCAGAAGCTTCTACCGCTTCTTCTTATCCGGAAATGTTTTATCACGTCGAAAACTTAAGAGAATACAAATGAAAATTCGGCAGAATAAGACACGATTAACGGACCTTGGTTCGCGTTACTTATTCATGTCGCGCGTTTTCGATGCGTCATAATTTCTTTTCATGCAGTCTCCGTTTTTTACGTCACGAATATATTAGTATAAGCACACATTATTGTTACACAAATAGGAAGCAAATAACAAGCATTGTAATGGAACACAACAGTCAAGGCTAAAAATCACATGTTATTCGATGCGCAAGATGTCAATAAACCAACTCGCGACCGGAATTATTCAGATGCGCGCAAATCCCTTGGAGACAAATGCTTCCGTGCGCGCGCGGTGTATCTCATTATTCGTTCAAGTTTATAAACCGAGACGATTCCGGTCCAATTCACGGTGTCTGCAATCGGCCGATCTTACACGATGGACTCGGCGATGTGTCTGGACGGCGCGCGTATCTGCTCTTATCTGGTCTCCGCCACCTATAGTTTTTGCAATTCAGGTGTTTGCGTGTGTGTAACATGAAATATTGCTACCGTGAACACACGTTGTACAAGTTGGCGATTTCTACCGCATATATACGTCGACGTGAAAATCCTATCGTGTCGGTTTGCAATCTGGCCGGAATGCAAACGCGCAGGAAAATAAAAATCTCGCAAATAAAACGCGAAAAGGAAAATTAATAACTATAGCAACGGTGTGTGACTCGCGCGAACGATGTGTCTGTACACATAAGATATGCACGCGGTATATGTTTGCAGTTGGAAGCGTACGCGTACAGATTCGCGTCGCAAATATAAACTCGGTGGGAGAAGCACTTGGAGCTATAAAATATGCTACTTGCACAATTGTAATTATGTAATCGAACGCGCTTACTGCGCGCGCGTACTTTCGCTGTAACGATGTTATCTGTGTGCAGATAGGTTAAAAAAATCATATTATCGTTGATCTTAAAATATGCTTTAAACACTCGCTTTCCGCAAAGAGATCGTTGAATCGAGATTACAGATCAATTTTTGTTTCGGTAGTCGTAAATCTCGAATATACACAGACAGCAAGAATATATGACGAGCACGACAAAGTATAATTAAATTACTATCACATGCGCGTGCGCGCGATCGTTTCACTTTCATTTTATTTTACTGACAAGTTTTCTTCTCTCGCGAGAGTTTTAATAAACGGAGGAATTTGTGTCTTGTAATTTATTGTTTCTCGATAAAATGTATTTTTTAATTGGCTATTAAGGAACTTCAAACACACGTACGTGTTACACAGATAAGATGGCGTGAACATAAAATTGTTGATAGTTCAAACGACATGTTGAGAAACAAAATTCATATAAAGAGAAGAAACGAGGAAGCAACACGCAAGTGAACAACATATTAAACCAATTAGAAGACGCTTCAACAAGCGTCAATATGTAACTAGTAACTACTGATACGTGAATGTGTATTGGCGATCGTAAATTATAAATATATTATAAATATACATTGCGTGTCTCATCTGCAGCAGGTTATTTGTTTGTACAGTTAAAAACAGTTAACACTTTTTATTTTCGACGTGTTTGAGCGAAAAAATACGCACGAGATGACGATAAATTAAAGAAGACTCAGTCGCGAAAGCAAACAAACGACGCTAATTATAATTTCGAAATTTGCACGTTGAAAGGAAACAACAACAGATAACTTACAATTTAACCAGAAATCATAAAAACGCGCGGAGATATCTCTTGACTCGCGTGATGTGCGAGTTGAGTAATAGTTTGATTATTTTCATCTGAGATGCGAAAATACTCTCTCTTGCTCGAAAAAAAGAATACGCGACTAAATCCGTTTACGATGTTACTATATATGGAAATCCAAAATTTCTGAAAAAGATTATGATGTAGCACACAAAACACGATTCAAAAATTACTTGCTGCCGTCTAACTGCGTAAAAAAATATTTTATATGAAATTCGCAATTAATTCTTGATATTTGGTTACTCCAAGTGATATCACGCTATGAGACATGGACAAACATGATAAAAAGTGTCTTATCTGATAACAGTCGTGCGCGATAACATATTCAAGGTAGATAAAACCATTTTTAGTCGCTTATGTAAGATCAACAGGAAGCGGAATATTTTCAACTTTTGAGTTAAAAAAAAAACTGTAAGTTGAAAAATAGCGAAAAAGAACAGAATCTTTTTATTTTAAAGATGAAACAATATCTCCTTTAATAATTTTAAAAGTTTTCCTTATCTTCTTGCTTCTGTGAATTTTTTTCTTGCCTTTTCAATTAGGAGATGCTGTATGAATATAAGTAATAAACATTAAATATTCAGACAGGCATAAAAAAAAGCCAGACAGGCATAAAAATGTCTAAAAGACGGTTTTAAATCGTCTTTTAGTCGTTTTTTTTTTTTTTTTTTTGTGCTGTTTGAGTATACACGTGTGTTTTCTCAAGATATAGACAAGACACTATCTTTGGATATATAGTGGCTTTTGTTAATATTCTGTAGATGACGCGACATTCTCAATAGTTTCTTTGTATAGAACTCTATTGTATCGACAAATAATGCGTCTCAGAATGCACTTCTTTGGTTTTATTAATTATTCAAATCTTTAAACGCATGCTATAATGTGTATGTGTGTGTAGTAGTCAAAAAATTACTATATTCTTCTACTAGAATAAAATATTTAATGTCAAACAAATATATTAAAAACTAAAGCACAAATATTATAAAATTATAACTTATAACACACGTGAGTTTTAAGTTTAATATCAATTTCCAAAATATCTACATTTATACACATCTTATTCCAAAATATATTTTAATGTATCTACAAACGGTGATATATATGTCGTTACCAACACATGATCAAACAGATGATGAAACACACACACACACACACACATACAAAGAATAATTTTCACAGCGTATGAATAAGTTTAGCTAAAAAAAAAAACATTTATTAAAACACGCTTAACATGTATAAATCTGTAATTAGGAACAACATTTCCTTTTTTATATAACCGGTTATAAAATTACTTTGTAATACATAGTTGCTTTTATTTCTCGATACATACCTGCTCACCCACGTGATTTACGAAACAATTTTAGTAAATGAATAAGAATAGGGCTCTGGAAGTAAGTCCTTCGCGTGTACTTTATACAAATTGTTATTATTTTTCTCCTCTCCAGTGATAAGAAAATATTCGTTATTGAAATTTTATTACATTGTGCAAAATTATTGCGAAAAACAGAAATTGTGTGACACACAATTCGCGCACCTAACTTTTACTGCTTTTATCTTATCGTCGCTACGCTTATCACCCGTTTTATCTATAGCTTTTAAAAGATATTTTCCAGATACATAAGCTGTGTACATTATTCTTCATAGTTCCTCCGATCACTCGTAAATTTTATCTCGATGATAGACGAGCTCTTTATCGATTGCGATCTCTCTGAGATTTCCTAGAAAAGTTCATTTTAAAACTCATCTTCAGAATTATCAGAACTATTGCGCTATCAAATAGATACTTAAGCTTTTCAAATATTTAAATTTCTGCGTCTGACGCAACAATAATTGTTTCTTCAATTTCTCGTTAAAAATTCTTAGACTTGCGAATTCACCAGAATAAATTCTGCTACACACGCACATGCAGCAAATTATCTATTTCGCACTGTCATTGCTCTCTGAAAAAAAAAAAAACATTTGCGGCCATGCCAAGTGAAATACGAGTGGCCAAGTGTCATTTGTACATAGCGAGATCGAAAACAGATTTCTGCTGCGCTGCCGCGACCTACTCGATCTCGCCAAGTAATCATGTGCGCTCATTCCCTTTGTCTACGCACTTCCTTCTAGCTGCAGACCGCACAGCCTGTCGCTTCTCGCTCGTCGACACCCACGCAGTCGATTGGCAACCTCGAAGCCGTTTTCCAACTCGTTCGTCCCACTTGAACTCGAGCTCGAAAGGCGAGGTGGCGCCGGTGCTCACCTGCCTGTATATGTATGATATTTACCTGAGATTCAACATCAAGAGAACCGGGGACCGGCTCGACCAATCGGCGTGCCCGACCCTGGGGCCCCACGCTCGGCGTCCGTTCTCGAGGGAAGGTACGCCTCGAAAGTCAGCTCGCGTCTGAACACGCGATTAGTACAGAAATTTCATCGTGCGCACTACATAACGCGAACCGATTCTTCGGTCTTTGCGCATAGTTCGCGCGTGTTGCGAGTGTAATCCCGTTCGCCGGAAATCATTAACGTCCGTTAATACCAGGTGAGTGAACCACATGATGAAGGTTTTTTTCCGATTTCCTCCGATAAAGACGGTGAGATCGGCTAGCGCCGATCGATCAAAATGGCTCCGACCTCGTTTGACCTCGTCGAGGATCTTCGGGCACATACACACGCCACGAAACGCAATGGTAATTGTGTTGTGGGGATGTTATCTTATCGGTGTTAGCTGTTTCTTTTTTTTTTTTTTTTTACTGCGCCGCATGATTGTCGCAATACCTGTTCTATTTCTCGAGTGTTTTTACTTTAGACATTTTTATATATCATTTTTAACGATTAACATTTATTCGTTTTCTGTTTAGTGATCATTGGCACAATCGACTGAGATTGTCTTTTTTTTTTTATTGTAACCGCACATGTGCACACAAATACAAACGTATAAATAAATGTACATGTTATATATGTATGACATATATTTATGTACTTACATAAATTCATTTATATATTTATATATTCATATATGTATATGCATGCGCGGCTTCTAAAATTTCCCAAGGCTATTGTCTGCGTCTTCTTGTCAGCTTCTTTTTCTTGTTCATAAAAAAAAAAAATTTCTTAACAATGGCGCATTAAAAAAAAATTTGACAAATATCGAACTACACGCAAATATGTAATTTAAAATAACTTAAACTCACACGTGCTGTTCTATATTCATGAGTTCTTCCAGAGTTTCATTGGCGTGTCACATGATTACTGTAATATTGTAATCAAACGTGTCGTCACCGATAAACCAGCAAATGATTTGACTGCGCGCAATAATATGTCATTATGCGCAATTCGACATCAACACGCGTACTAACAAACAGAATCGAAATAGATCGATCAAATATACATCTATTGATGGTGTGCGCGATCGGAGCACCGATCAAGTTCGTTTTCTAATTTTCTAATCGCAAGGAAAATGATGATATTCACCTCAACAAGTAACGAGACCTTTGGAGCTTCGCGAAAGTGGATTTTGATCGTCGAACAACCGTCCGCGACGATTGACAACGAAGATCGGCAGAAAGATGTGATATGTACCTGAGTCATTCTTATTTCCAATTCTATCCTTCGGACGTTTAAGCGTGACCTATAATCGCTATAGCCGTCGCATATGCAAATTTTTTGTCGTCGTAAAAATATCACGTATAGATGCTGTTGTCGCGAACCGACGCGAAATTCTCTTTAGTGCTTGGCGTCAATTGCGCATCGGAAACCAATGAAAATTCGCTCGCTTGTAGCGCAACGTGTAGTAGTTGTTGACACGCGACGAAATGTCTCATATACATAATATGATCTCACCGTATATTTTTAGTTATACATATGAGGCAATAAATCTGCGTTTAATCGAACAGATTTTGGCGCCTTTGATCTTTATCGAAAACATTTCTCGAAACTTCTCGTTTCAATAGCAAAAACGCACCGTGAAAAAAAAAACCAGCGAGTCTCGACGATTAAATCACGATATCCTTCGACGCGAGCAACTTAAATTTTGTTCTTTATGATAATCCGTTCCATCCTATTGTGTATTTTATTTTATTTCATTCGTTCGATATTTCGTACCGTCAAACTTTAAGTAATCTCTTTTCAGTAATCTTCAGTGCGTGATGATTTTGCTGCGAACTCCTCGATTATGCTGAACTTGAAATTCTTCCGTGGACTTTATTTTTTGCACTCCTGTATCACATCGCATAATGTGCTCCGAATCGAAGTGCGTTACAATGCGCACACAACGTGTGCAACGTAATGGGCTCTTATTATTATGTCGTGTCTCTCACAAATTGCATCGCGTTATTATTATGCAATAAGCAAGGTCAGTGTCCATCCAGATTGCGCATCTATTTTTACGTGCACAAAGCGCGTCTCCGAAAAGTCTGAATGTGAAAGCGAATCGAGTGCGTCTAATAATGACGGCGTGAGCGCGTTTAGAACGTTTTCTACAGGTATAACCGCGGTGCGGATCAAGTCGCCATACTGCATTCTTGATTAAAGGACGCGCATTTACTCGACGCGCAATTTAATTTCAATTTGTATTCTCAAAGAGCCTAAGTGTAAAATGCGTTGCTTGCGAAGTGCTTGCTCATAGACACAACCTGTGTGAAAAATAAAGAAAATATTTTTATAGGGAAAACCGGGAGAGAGACACCATCGGATTGCTGAGAGATGACAGAACACCGCTCACAAGCATTATTTCTATATCTTCAGACACATGATCTTTTTCACGTCTCGATGCTTTGTATTTGTGTTCGTTCCGAATGCGTAAATATCAAAGACAAAGCGCGTGCTAGAATGTATTGATTTCTTCTTATTCAAAGCTCGAAGAAAAAAATAAAATATTCGTTTTCTGTTGTGTTTTTGTTATAAACTGAAGAAAATGTATGTTTCACACACACACACATTTGCGAACAAGTTTCTTATCTACACAGAATGAATAATGCGATGTGTGATAAAAAAAAAATTAATCATTAATACGCGTATATTGCACGACCATGTTTCATGCGATTCTATTAGTGAGCGAAGCAATATATATACCTATTCTTCAGAGACAACCACATCACATACAAAGAGCATTCAAATTTCGTTATTTTATGCGTATTTTTTATTTATTTTTTTTTTATTTATTTCGACGTTCGTTGATTTTTATCGCTACGGAGAACTTTACTTTTGCGTAAAAGTAAAAAAAATATCTCTATTAATATCCATTAATTAACATATTAATGGAAGTATCAACTTCATAAATGATTTATTAATGAAAAAAACAAATAAGAAAAACAGTCAATTAAATAAAAAAATCGTTACGAAATCGACAGGTACGCGAGCAAGTGTTTCTCTCTTCGAGCGTATATTTCTCACATGTGCGTCTGTTAGCAAAAGATCGTTAAAAACATAAATTAAAAACGCGATACGCAAAATTGGAACTCAGTTGTTGCAAAATGTCTCTTCGTCAAGATCTCCTCAGAAAAATTAGGGAATATCACTGGCGAAAACTTTAAAATATTATTCTGCGGAAGATATTTGAGTCTGATTCACGTGGCAACGCGCGACCATAAAAGGCTACGTGGAAACGAACGTGCTTGCGATGATCCGCCGCGTCGCACTGAAAACGACGGTGTTTCTCAACGGCCACGTGTTTATGACGAGAAACTGCGCGATAATGACATTTGGAAAAATTCTCTTTATGCGCCATCCGTTTTATTTGTTTTAACGACGCTTCGAAATCCCAATTTTATTCCGCACGCAGCGGCGTCGGAGAACGTAGAACATAATTATGATATCCGCTGTAATCACGTAATTACTTGGTTTATAATTATGTTGCAATCTAATTGATAGAAATCGTACGTGTGTTTCAACTTCTCCTGTAGAATTGCCGCTCAAGTTGCGGCTTAGAATCGTGCAATTTTTAATAACATTTTTGCGCTTTCCATTCGGCTACGAAGGTGTCTTCTCCGTATTTAAATCGAAATGCATGTGTGTGTGTGTGTGTGTATGTGTATCTTCCCGTCCTTGATACCGCGTTACTCACAAGCGACAATCAGCCTCGTATCATCTGTCTGTATCGAATACGAAAGTATCGACACGTGTGTGGCCGTTTTCATTTCCGCCTCTACTAATTCCCCACTTCTTTTTTTTTCCTTCTGCCGAACCGCGTCCCGAAGGGTCAACGACGCGAATTGACCTCTCTTGGTGAACCGACGGTCACTGACACACATGGAAAGGTATTATTACGATACCGAAGCAAAGTGTCGTAGTGATTAATTGATTTCTAGGAATTCAGGCTGTCGACAGATGTGTCGAATTGACACTAGATGTTTCCGAGAAACGTTCGTGCGCGAGTACTACTTGCACGAACTTGTGAAATTTGAATTACTTTTACATATATCCTTTGATAAGATTCGATTTTGAGCTAAAGTGAAAATATCAAAGCGAAAATCTTGTATCGATAAGTCAAAAAAAAAAAAGTTTCTGAAATTAAAAATTAAAAGATATGCGAACGCGAGCTTTTACACATTTGTTACGAGTACAAAACTCTTAGGATCATTATCTTGAGAGAAGTTAAAAAAAAATTAATAAAATCTGAAAATGTTCACACACACACACATATACAATCACATTGTGTTTGCAATTGCACACTCTACTGTTTATTAACTCGCTTTAAATGCATGCAGACAATAGCACATTCACAGACAAAACAAATATGTTCTTCGAGTACAGAGTACAAGAGAGAAATATATAGTATAAGATGAAATAAAACAAATATACGATAACGCGAGATAAGACGCTGCGCAGCGATAGATAAGAAAGTTGCACGCTCTTGTGTGTCGAGAGTTAAATGGACTCTCTCCAGGTACATATGAGAAGATAGAGATCATTTAATTAAAAGTTATTTTCCTCAAGAACTTTTCTCGCAGTTTTTAAACTTTTAGATGTAGTGTTAACAAAAACAACTTGTGTCTATCTCAAAATATCAAAGTTCAAAATGGTTTGACAATCTTACGGAAAGATAGTTTATCACGTTGCACACACATGTAAATATACTGTGCGAGATAATCACACACATTTATATTAAATTGCAAAAGTGTATGAAAGAATATTGTCAGTACTTTAACTTTAAAAAAATGTTAGGATAAAATTATTATAGAAGTGCAATAGACGCAACAAATGCGCAATATTCACGACAAAGTGTGTATGTGTGTGTGTGTGTGTGTGTACGAAAGGAGAAGTCAAAAGTAGAGAAATACGTATGTTATTTGTATATAGAATCTATTATCCCCGCACAATACTCACTTTACACACGACTATTAAACTAAAGAGACCAGATGTGCAGTCGGTTAAACATGGACATCTTTATGTCGCTTTAATAATAATAGCAAACATCAGACGCACATATTCAAATTGCACAAAAGAAATATCACGATTGGAAGAGTAAAAATACAACCAAGTGTTCACGCGGTTAAAATTGTTTTACATATTGTTCAAATGTGTGCGCGAAAAGAATACATACATACGAATATATTTTTAACAGTCTTGGATGCAAAGCGTTATGTGCTTTTACGTGCGTGAAGTATATTTAACGACAAAAACTAAGATAATAATCAATATACGTTTGCATCTGTAAGCCATTCGAATTAACACACGTGTTCGCAGTAGAGATGCTGACACCTCGTGTATTAGCGTTTAGAGTTTCTGCGAAATCAGCAGATTCTTTGAATAATAAAAAATCGCAAGAGATGATCTAAAGTATCAATTATCTTTTATATCAAATTTGTGAATTTTGATTAATGAAACCGACCGAGAAATAGTTGTTACATTTAGTCGAACATTGTCGAAAACGCGCTGAATGAATTACGATCATCCACGACGTGTTGAATGGCGATGTAAAATGGAAGTGCAATTCCTATATGGAAAGCGTACTTCTTCGAGGACGCGCGTGTTCGCGCCATGCGTGTAATGCACGCTCGCGTATGCCTGATGGAATGCGTTCCGTGAAATAACGTGTGTGCGTGTATGCGTGTGCGCGCGTGAGGGCGTTTGTAAAAAATATTACTGCAGAATCTCTCAATCTCTATACAACCATATACAACCAGTATAATCATTTGTTCAAGTTACATACATGCACACACACACACACGCAAGTTAAGTTATACAAGTTAACAAAAGATTTCATAAAAGAAGAACTCAGAAGATTTTTTCCTCGCAAGTAAATGCGCTTATCTGTTGAAAAAAGCCAAACTCTATTTAAAAAATCTAACATCGAGCTAATGCCCTTGTTTCGAGAATAATTCTTCCGTCATTTGTTGTTTCAATACTCTGCCGAGACTGTTCTTTTTTTAGAGTATTGATAGGTCCGTTGAGTTAACGTTGTACGTGTGTGCGCGTGTCGTTGTTCGAGATTTACGATTCTCTTTTATGTCGATTTCACAGCCGCTCCGCGGCTGAGAGGAGCTCCCTCGGGCAATTTGGGACTTGAAAGTCCCAAGGGGAGGAGCTGACCACCTGCGCTTAGCAAGTAATTCTACCTGGCTCAACTTCGAGTTATCTTCCAGGGATCGGACAAAGAAGCTCCAGATGGAACTCGCCTTATTCTGTAGTTCTTCCGCTTCTTCTCAAACTCACGCGTGAACGTATGTATGTATGTTTGTTCGGTTTTACGCTCGATCTTCCTCCACATAAATGACAGCCACGGATGATGTTTTTTTTTTGCTTGAAGAAATTTCTCTCTTCCCACGACAAAGAAGCTGTTTCGTTTACGGAAGAGATGGAAAATGGATTTTCGTGAGAAGCGCGTTTCCACGCGATCTTCTCTTTCGATGATCTCAATGGAAAAACATGTTACGAAAACCAGTTCGGAAAACGATAAAAATAATCTCGTTGGCACAGCTGTCAAGACGAATGATATTCCTAATTCTCAAGGAGTATTTTTCCAATCGAGTAGTCATGATACCTGATGTTCTCGATCCAGTTAAAAAAAATTCCTATACATATCGCGTGATGTACAAAAGAATATTGAATTAACTTTTGTGCGATCACACGCAATGTCTTCTCTCAACAATCGCGCGTGTCGACTAGATAAACGAGACATCGGTGCGAGAGATAACTCCATTGTCATCGCGAGATGAGGAAGCTCTTCTCGAGCGACTGTTACGCAGTTAATGGCGCGTAAATCCTCAAAGAACTGAGACAAAAGAGTTTTTTTTTTTTTTTCAAATAGAGTTTAGAAGTTTCTCAACATACATCACACATATTGAAACCAATATCGTCAAGTGAACCAAAACCATATAATTATTTACCGCGTCACTTTTTCTTCCGATTTTGATTGCAATTCCAATAGAGTAAACACCTCGAGAGAACTTCTCGGAATCAATGTTTTTTCTTGTTGCGGAAAAATATTATCCTCGATTTCAACATTTGCATGCCGTGCTGCGACGTTTCTGCCGCATTATCGTTTCTTACGTAGGAAGTACGCGTCGGTCTTACCAATTCCTTGTTTGTCTATACATTTGCATTTCGTAGCAGATATGCGCCAAGAAATTGTTTACGTAAAAGAAAACGACGCCGCGTTGTCGTAACGAACCGCGTAAAAAATCCCGCGCTTCGGGAATTAATTTATTTCATCGGTCTCTGAGCTAAATCCGATCAATTTGAGAGACAAAAGTAAGATAAGTGTCAAGTTAGTTTGTTTGACACGTTAAACGTGCGATAACACAACATGGGATTTAAAGGTGTTCACTTGAGAACCTAATCTCAACTTTTATTAATAACACCATTTTTTGCGTTGCTAAACATCAGATGTTTATCCGCAGATTATACTCCAAAACTTTTTTACATGTAAAATATAATTGATTTTAATAAAATATAATAATTGATTTTAATAAAAGACTAATTTTCTTATCATTTATAAAACAACTATTGAAAAGTATACCCACGTACAATTTTGTATAATAAAAAAATAATTTGTTTCTTTTCCACAAACATAATTTACAATTAGTTCAGAACTCGAGAATTACTTATCTTTCTTGTAAAATCTCTAAAATCAATATTCCGGATGTAATGTATTTCCGGGTATTACAACATTTTGTGCGGAATGGACTTTTTGTCAACTTATAAGTCAATATCACAGATATTTCGTATAACAAGAACTGCGACCGCGATAAAAGTTCTCAATCAGACAAGCGATCTTTGTACTCAAATCGAGTCAGTAAAAAGACGTGACTGATAAAAATATACAGTGCATCGATGAGAGACACGTAATGCTGTGCACCAAGTTTACAAAATAAATTCAATCAACTCTGCTTTGCATACGCAAAGCCAATTAACGACAGCTCGTAACGACTTTCAAGAGACAAATATATTATATACATAATAATGTATAAATATTTTAATATAATAATTCTAAACTATACTTCTCTTCTGTATCTCAATGATAAAATAATAAAAACGTACTTTGTGCGGGAATAAGATATTTAGTGTAACGTATCAGTTTATTTTCTACGTAGGTACTTCCTTAGATTTCTGACGCATTGTGTAACAATAATCACGAGATTGCAAGCTTATCAATATCTAACGTCACATTTGTTGGGAAAATTTCCTACTTTCTCTCTTTGTTTGCTACTTCAACTGTTATCTAAACAACATGCGCGTGTTTTTATTCATCGAATGTCAACCCACCGTAATCGTTATACATTTGATTCAGGAAGAAGAGAAAGGAAGTTCACTTTCTGTGGATCTCATTCTCTTCCAGCTGATCAATATACAAAGCATCCAAAACAAAAAAAGAAAATCAAAATACGCGATGTCTAAAAATCGGTTTGCTTTTTTTCATAAGAAGCGCGCCTCGATTATCTCGCGAAACCGAATATATAAAGATGACTGTGCATATACGTGCCAGAAGTCGCAATGGTCTGCAAATCGTCACGGTTATCTAACGTCAGCTGCTGTAGGTGGGGCAGCAACGTTGTGCAGTAAACGCGAATATAACATGGCACTGCTTCTCGGGTGCAGGAATCGTTCGTTAAAATCTCTGGGTATCGCAAAGCGACAGGCGAGTTTGAAGGATATTCTCGAGCTCTCGTGAGCTTCTTTGTAGGATCGAATCGAAAGGTACATTGTTAGACGAATGAAGTTACAACATTCAGTTGCTATATAGAGAGAGTCAATAAAGTTTATGGAGTTTTTACATAAATTGCATCAGCGTGTAGAGAAATAACATTCGCACTTCTGTGACTGTTCGGTTAATTAGTATCAGTGTGTAATAAGAGTGAAACAAATAATTAAAACTCCCCGACTGTATCCGTGAAAGAAATGTCAAAATAGGTGCGTTCGGTGGAAGAAACCTTATAGCGACGGCTTATTGCGGAAGTCGTTTCTTCTTATTTCTTAGTAAACCGCTAGATGCTTCCGCTTTCGGACTTGATTGCGCCAGCATGAACGTGACACCCCGACATAACAACACTCGTAGGGCTACGATACCGAGAAACATTATTCGGGAAAATAAAGCCAGTATATTTCGCGTTATAAAATATAAAAGCTGTAAACTCTGAGAACGCAAACAAAATTAGCAATTTCCACTAATGTTAGAAATAAATTTATTTAATTTTTTAATAAGATTTTAAATACGTATAACTCTTTGATTTCGATGTACGCAATTTCAATCACGATCGCAATGAGTTTTCGAAGAAGTCGAAACGAACAAAGCGATGCGTTTGGCGTGAGAAGTAGCAGACTGGTCGCCAGATGTTACTCTGGAAAGAGTGAAAAAAAAAAAGTCTCATTTTACATAGGAAGTGCTGGCAGTTTCAGCGCAGTGTGATGTATTTTTCTACATCAACTTTGAGGAGGAAAACGGACGTTTCCGCGCGCGTATGTAAAAAAACGTTGCTTATAATCATTTATTGTAAATTAAAACTAAATTAATTTCGATGAAACGTACGAGCGCGGAATATAATACAAAACGAAACTTGAAGTCGTCCCGAAATGTTTATATCGTGAGACAATGATGACGAAAATCGCAAATCGTATGATTTATTATTCGCAACAAAGAACTCCGATATCAAAGTTCAGTGTAACAGTTGGATAATGTATAAACAATGGATGAACAGTTTCAGAGGAAAAAAAATCACCGACGCGCATTATCGCAGACACGTAATTTCTAGAATGTAGAATGATCTCTCTTGTCAATCGCGTAATAACAAAGTCCGATTGTTTTCAGAATAAGCCGCAAAAAAATAGAAAAAATGGAGATATCGGCAGCTCGGCTGCTGACCATCATTTTGGCGGTCATCGCCGCTGCCTCGTCATCTCCCACCGAAAAAACTTTTTCATCCACCGAAAAGACTTTGTCCACCACGATACTTGCTCAGGACAGCAAAATCAATACTACAGATGACGTACTTGAGGAGAGAGTGGACAAACTTCCAAATGATGTCAATATAACTGAGAAGACGTCAAAAGACAAACTTTTAGATTACGTCAAACATTTTGGAAATATGAAAGAGATATTAATGGAGGAGATACACACCTTGGACAAGGATACTATCGATGCCAAGGTTAGTACGAGATCTCGATTAGATGAAAAACACACACACATCACGTTCTTACATATTTTTGATTTGCTAAAAAAAAGAGAGTTTTGTTTTTTTTTATCCATAAATTATATAGACATTGCCAATATATTTACAAACAATTGACGAATTATTATTTTTACTTGCGAGTTATTAAAATGTCACATAATAAAAATTACTAATCAATACCCTTGTTAAAGATCACGTTACTTTACATGTTAAACTAAACGTAATTTAAGAGAAAAATTTACATACTCTTAAATTGTTAAAAGTTACGTCTGATCACTACTGAAACCGATTGTTTAGATCGACGAGGAGGTGGCGGAAACCTTGAAAGCCGAGGCACAAAAAGATCGCGCAAACTTGCGAAGCAAGTCGACTCCGACACCAAGCGACTTGACAACGAAAAAAGTGAAAAAAATAGAAAAAGACGAAAAATCAGAAGAATCAGAAGACGATGACGTCTACGACGACGACGACGTCAGTGACGAGGAAATCGAAGAGATCGAGGACCAATACAACGAAGACGACGAATACGACGAAGGGGACGATATCGATGATGACGAGGAAGTCATGACGCAGTGTCCTGATTACTGTAAATGCGTCGGGCAATACGCCGCTGCAATGACCGCTACGTAAGTGTTTTCCAGCTTCTAATCAGATCATTATATAACTAAATAACGTCCCTTTAGCGTGACGATAGACCGAAAGAGCGCGCTGATAGACCGCTTCCTACGTATCTATTCGGTAAAAAAACTAAAGCAATGTTCGCGTTCGGTGACGTTTCTTCGCAAGACGTATCATTTAATGCAAATATCACTAATGTAACCTTAGTCTTTTGCATTTCAATGTACGATGTTGCGTTCTTTCACGCAACTTAAATGTAAATTTGTGTATATCTTGATCTTGTTTGTCATCGTGTTCGCGTGCGGGAATATCCGCAAACGGATGAGATAATTAAAAAATTACGATGCAGTTTGCGTATGAACGTAATAAAAGGTAATTATTTTATCGCGTCGCATTATCGAAATTTTCATTACTCTGTAGATTGTTCCAGAATTGATGTGTTATCGCTATTTAATCTCAGTTGGCTGATAACGGGCTGATTCTCGTCTCGATTTTTTATTGTACCGTAATATCAAAACCGCGTTATTATCAACGTTGCTATACACTTCTGACTCTAGTACTTAACAAAATTGCAAACATAATATATAGCTTGCCGAATGATGCGCGCTTTTTCTATAATTTTTTTTTTTGTTCTTGCTTTTTTCTTGCAGCTGCACCAAATTGGTGGACGGACAAACTTTCGGACCGAATATCGCTCATTTGCGAATTAAAGACGCCGGCGAGATCCGATTGGGCCCGAACGCTCTGCGAGTTCGAGGTCTTCAGCAACTGGAATCCATTACCATCGTCGACACTCACATAGTCGAGCTCGATCGCACCGCTTTCAACGGCATCACGTATCTGTTTGCCGTGAACTTGACGCGCAACGGTCTTCGGGAGATTCATCCGAACACTTTCCAGAACAACACGCAACTTAGTTTGCTCACCATCTCCGGTAATCCGCTCATGCAAGACGCGACGAAGCATTATCTGCTGCACGCGCCGTCGGTTACCGATTTCGTTTTCTCGAACAACGGAATTGAAAAGCTGAAACGCACCGCATTCTCAAAAATGCGCAGCCTCACGTATCTCAATCTGCGTGGTAACAGATTGAGAGAGATCGACGGCAAGATCTTGAACGGGTTGGACTCGCTTGTGGAGATGGATCTCTCCGAGAACCTGTTAACCGACATCCCATACGAGCTGTTCAAGGACACACCGGTTCAAACTCTTAACATCGCTGGTAAGAGAAACGGTTTTGCATATTGGTGACACCTATTTTAGAAAAGAGCAAACACATCAGTGATAGAGAGAAAGAAAGATACTAATTTCGTAATTCAGATTAATGAAAACTTTTTTCTTAGGAAACAACTTGTCCACATTAAATACGTTGATCGCTCCGCAACTCGTAACTCTGCACGCTTCGAGAAACAAGATCAAAGTGATCGCCAAAGACGGAATTCACAATTTGGACGGAGTGCCGATGCTGAACGAGCTGGATCTCAAATCAAACAATTTGAGAAAACTTTATCAGTACGCTCTCAGCAGTCTTACTCAGTTAACGTATCTGGATCTCAGCGATAACAAGCTTTCATCGTTAACCGAGCACCACTTCAAGTCCAACTCGAGATTGCAAGTTATACTGTTGAGCGACAACCCCGACTTGAAGACTCTGCCGGTGTTCAGAACTTACGGTTTGGAATACAATTCCTTCGGGTGAGTATCTCAGCTTTGTTTATAAAAAGATACGCGAGACAAATAGATCGCCGATGACAAAATTATTCTTGTTTTCAACAGTGTCTACCGTTTCGAATGTGCAAATTGCGGTCTGGTAACTCTCGAACCGGGTACGTTCGACGAGATGCCGGTGCTCTCTAAATTGAATCTCGCGAGCAACCACTTAACCGAGTTACCCGACGAATTCATGAAATACCTCACGTCCCTTAAAGAATTGGATCTTTCCGACAATAAAATTTCCTCTATTAAACGCGGAATGTTCCACGGTGCCGCGAATTTGATAAAATTGAATCTCGCTGGTAATCCGTTGAGAACGATGCAGGTAACACCGTTCTTGGACACTCCTGAACTCGTCAAGTTGGACGCGAGTCGATGCATCCTCGAGCGCGTATGGAGCGAAGCCAGAGTACCATTGAAGAGCCTTCGGTAAGTATCACGAAGTTAGAAGAACTTCACAGCGATTTCCTTCTTTTTTCTAAGAACCGCAAGCATAACTTATTATTAACGTAAATGTTCCAATAACCGTATCAAAATTATCAGAAATATAATTGAAAACTAAATGTAACAAATTTAAAAAATAATTATTGAATATATAAATATTAATCATAACAATTTTTGTTCTAAGTGTTTTGTTTTTAGATATACTAGCACATCGCAGACGCGCGCTACGCGCACGCTATTATTTTTATTTTAACATATTCTGACCGAGGTCAGTGACCCCCCCGCCAAGGTCGCGCGGCCGGGTCAGTGACCCCTCTCACTACGGTCGCGCGACCGAGGTCAGTGACCTTACGGTAGTATGTACATAATATATATAATATACAATATAAAGTATAATATTATACTTTTATAGGAAGAGGATTCTTTCACAACTGTTAGTTTTTAACTCTTTAAATATATAAATATTTTGTTATTTCTTTAATAAATATCTGATACTTGTCCGGTTACTGAAACATTTATCTTAGATACATTTCTTTAACAAAATTAGCAGGTTGCCTATCTGATGACTCTTCGTGTTTACGATCGATTTCGTTTTCCTTCAGATTCCTGTCGGTTCGCGATAATCTTCTACGACGAATCACCATCGAGGAACTTAGGGCTACACCGAAGCTCACTGGTCTCGATTTGTCGAAGAATCTCTTGGATTGCGACAACGAGTTCCACGAAGCTATACAATGGCTCACTGATCACGGTGTGCAACCGACTGAGATACTCACGTGAGTGCTAAGTTTCAGTGTTCAGCTTTGAATGTTACTTCAAGAATCCTCTTAATCTTTTTTTCGCGTAATATATACTTGTAGCAATGTCAATGATTTCGCTGATGTTGACGATGACTCCGACTCGAGAGGCATAAGTCAGTGGGTTGATCTAGCGAAGGTGGTTTGCGACGGAATTGAGGACGGTCCGCCGCCGAGACGACCTCCCGGCAGAAAGACCACAGATCCGAAAGATGTTCTTTTCGATTTCGACGAAGACGCCGAAGATAATCTGCTGAAGAATGAGCTTGAGAACGAGGAAGTAAGATATTCCTTTGAAAAATTGCGCTACGCGCAAATATATTTATTTAAACAATTATTCAAATGACCGGCCCAGTTTCGCGGCCTGAGTGCGAGGACTGCGAGCGAAAAGTCCCGAGTTCAAATCTATAACATCGGATTTTTCCGGGCCGATCTCTTTCAAGTCAAGTTTATCGATTAAAAAAACCGAACTGAATCGGGCCTCCAATCAGCTTGAATTGATTGTGAGAGATGTGAAAGAGGAATATAAAAAAATAGTGTAATCCTGACAGGAATCAATAAAATATTTTTTATCCTTTTTACAATTATTCAAATGCTTGACGTTTGAATCTAGATGACGTCACGTTTCCAGCTCGAACGATAATGCTGACTAATGCATTTCTTACAGAAGCTTCTTAAGTTGGACATTGATCATGGCATGCGACACAACGATGATCCGATCCGAGACGAGGATTCGGAAGTCGAAGAAATCACCTGGCAGAGTAATCGTCTCGCCTACGAAACGCCCGGTTTTAAACTGTGGTTGGTTTCCGGTACTATTCTGTTGATGCTGGTCGTCTTCCTGTTAGTGGCGCGCATCGCCTGCTGCTTGGCGAACAAACGAGGACGAGGTCCTGTTATCAGGCCGCCTCTGATTCTTCGTCCGGGCCTGGTTGACAACAAGAACTGCGGTCTGGTGTACAAACCTCTGCAGGAGGAGATAGCCACGCCCCACATGCCGAAACGAGGTAGCTTCTACTCGAGCAGTACCTTCCATTACGACAAAATTGTGCCAGAGAGTGTATAGAAAACTTCTTGTTTTCTTGATTAATTAAGTAACCAATTACGGGGCGATCAACGAAATCGTAATTTATCCAAAAAATGGTCGTCGCGTGAGCCATCAAAGACCACTTTGCGTCGCTTGTTCGCAAATCAAGAGAAATCAATAGCAGACAGTTATTCGATGAACAATGCGATTGACAATTGCGAATTACTTTTGCGAAAATATGTTTAAACGATTAATCTTTTTGATCAAAAAATAATTCTTCCGACATTCTTATCCTGTTTTGAATAGCTTGCGACATACATGTGATATTCTCTGACAAGCTCAAGATTTTTGTTTTAAATCAGTGTTTGCAAAAATACGATATACATGGAAAGTTCGTGTATACACATACGGAAAAAAGTTTTGCAATTATGTGAATAACAAGAAAAATTTGTCAAGTCTACCGTAGGTTTGTTTCACCAACAAAATGTTTTGCTGGCAAAACGAAAATTAAATTAGAAACCATTTAGCCAATGTGTTTTCTTTTTTCCAATGGATTTTTTAAATTTCATAGAGGAGTAAAATGGATAATTTACATATACGAGATATATGAAATATCTATATCAAACATCTTAGATGATATTTCGAATTTCCATGTGTAGTAATTTACGCGTTTAAAAATATATATTTATATGTATTTCTACATATATATATGCATATATATTTGTTGCACATCCAGCGTATATTACTTCACATTAACTGTAAACTCTCTGCTAGTTAAAAAATAAGAGACTTAACAAATTTTTCTTGTCTGACTTTCATGTAGTGATCTAATCTTCTTGCTATTCCGGCAAAAAATGTTTTCCGTGCGTACATACGCGCGTATTGCGATCATAAAATGATCGGTTGACAGATATGCACAATTAAAACAATAATCAATTTTTGTTAACATGAGAAAAACTTAAATATATTTATTAAAACTATGTATGTCAAAGTTTAAAATTGAATGAAATTACTTAAAAATACTATTATAAAAATGATTGGTTTGTTTTGTGTAAAAGGATACAAATAAAGATTATATTATATTATTTATTCTGATTTGGTGTGCACTGTGTTAAATTGTAACCAACAACAAAAACACAGATACAAATATGAGCATTTAATTTGACACGGAAACGCGTACGATTTGTCGAAACGCACGTTTCTTGGTCTTGTTTTTTTTTACGTTACAGAATATGATTACCTAAAAGTTTATTGTTATTTAATGTGAAAACAATACCTAATAGAAATAAGAGATATAATCTGTATTTATATAATAACAATACTATAATGAATTCTGAGTAGATTCTTTTTAAAGGTAAATGAAATAAAATTAAAAATTTATACTTACTTAGAGTTTTTAAGTTAAGAATGTACACGTAAAAGTACAAAAATTAGTCTTTTCTAATTTTTGTAATTGAACACCGCTCTTAGAAAAAAGAGGATGCAATTTGAAAAAATTCCAGAACAAAATTACGTATTATTTATAATTTCGACAGAAGCCTACTTTAAGAGAAATTAGAACAAGAAATAAAATATATGACATATATACTTATGAAGAAGTATATATTTTTTTATATATAATCACGTTAAAAAAATAAAAATATAACTTTTATCGATGATATATATATATTAAATTTGGAAATTGGGCACTTGGTATTTTAGGGATAGGTACACAAATGGAAGACTTACGTACGATAGTTCGTTGACATACTTATGCTGAAAATATTTTTTTCGAAAATATTCGAACATTTACGTACAAAACTAATATTGCTGATATTGAGTATAACTTATCATATTGCTGCGCAAGTTATACAATTACATATTGTATTGCTGTAAATATTTTAATAAAATTTTAAGTATATGTACACACATACGCTCAAACTTTGTTTTTATTCCCTGTTTTGTTTATTAATTTAAGTATGTTACTTAAATAAGATAGAGAGAATTTCTTAGAAGGATGCAGAAACAGTGATGATTAGAAATTTTTGCTAATAGAGAAAAATCATTATTCAATCGACATTCTGCGTCATCGTCACTTTCGACATCAAAACAAATTCTATGTAACGAGTATGTTTACAGTGATAAAAAACTGATATAGAATTAAATGAGTTCGAAACTGTTTTGTTCGGCTATTTTAATACAAAGAATTGATGTACTTGTGCAAAACAAGTATACAGCCAATCAAGATCAGATCAGAAGACTAAAGTCATTGACGTATATCAGTAGCGGTTCTATGTCGCAACACATGCGAAGTAAACATTAGTGATAGATATTTAATAAGCAGTTTTTTATTATAATATGTATAAAAACTACTATAAAATATAATCGTCTACTTACACAATACAGTTTTGAAATAAATATAAATATATATATTCCGTAAAATATCATTTGAATCGTATTTACTTGAATATTCTTAAATTAAATAAATTTAGATCAAAAAATCACGAGACTATAAATCTTAAGTAAGTACTATACAATCAACATCTAAATCCGACATTAGAAACCAAAGCAAATCGCAGCAATCTTTGAATATTTTCTCTATCTGATAAAAAAAAATTAAAGATAGTATCACAAAAGCAACTTGATAAAATTTTATTGGTACAGCACTGCTCACATATATGTACGACCACATGTGACAGAGACATCTCATCAACCAAGTCGTAACATGCTGTAGGAAAAAAGAGGGGGAATATGGAACTGGCCGTGATAATAAGTCGAGAGAGAGGCACGAGAAGTTCGTGTAGAACGTAGCTTCGTAATATTTTCCGTCGAAAGACGTGCGCTATAATTCGTTGCACGATATTGTGTCGCATTTAATCAAAATTTAATTGCGCGCAAGAGATGCTACCGAGACGACGGGTTATCGACCTCCTCCAAGTTATTTCATCTCAATCGTAAGTAAAAGCTGAAATCATCTTCAAAATGTTTCTGTACAATAAGCAGAAATAAAACTATCGACGTCATGAAATAGACTAGACGATCGTTGCATCGCATGTAACGTCATGGATAATAATTTAATCAGAACGCATCGAGTGTATTCTAGTTATCTGCTGACATGATTAGCCACAAGTACGATAATCGAGATGAAATCGTATTGTCTTTCGATAAAACTATAGAGAAAAAGTATTTTGATAAAATGATGACATTAATTTTTCCATCTTTTGAAGTCTTATGTAAATAAATATAAAAAGACACGAAGAAAAAGAATATATAACGCGATATTGACGACAATCTGTTAAAAGAAACTTGGACGTGCATTAAAACAGTCTATAAAAATTCAAGATAGATACAACGATATTTGTTTTTGTTTTATAAAATTTCTTCGATAACAAGTACGAGAGAATTTCGCACAATTCTGTACTTTTCACTCGCATTTCAGATGCAGGTGTCCGGCTCACGGAAATCCAGGAGTTATCGGTGTACACGAGCACGGAAAAGCTCGAAGTACCGCGGCAAATGTCACACTAAACAAAGAGTATGCATTTGAGGTAAAATATCAGAAAATTGTTTTTCACACAAAAAAAATCAACCAAGAATCTCATGTACGATAATACGTCGATTGTAGATCATGTGCTTATCAAATCAAAGGTCTTCCGCGAGCTGAATTCTCTTTAGATAAGAATTATTTTTGAAACAACTGTGTTTATTTTTGCTTTTTTGAATTTCTGATTATCTGTGACAACAGATATAGTCAAGAGTGCGCGATTACGCAAGTAATATGAATAACGTAATTCTGTTATAAAAACTTGTTTAATTTTTTTACACTTCTCGCTGTACTATTAAAACACAAATTTGACGTTATTGAAATATAAGAAGTAACAGCAATCTGTAGTGTTCGCTTATTGAACGTTAGTTTTTTTTTTTTTTTTTTTGAAATTTTAGATGGCTTGTTCCACGGTGCGTTACGGAGTGGGAGTGACGAGAGAATTGGGAATGGACATGCAAAATTTGGGAGCGAAGAAAACGTGTCTGATGACCGATTCCAATTTGGCGAATTTAGCTCCCGTAAAAACCGCCATTGACAGTCTTTCCAAGTACGGCGTACAATTCGAGATTTACGATAAAGTACGCGTGGAACCGACTGAGCAGAGTTTGCAGGACTCGATCGCGTTTGCAAAGCGTGGAAACTTTGACGCTTTTATAGCGGTATGTGTGCAAAAATATACATCGAAATTCTACCGACTCGCTGATACAAATAAAACATAAAGAAATAAAAAGTGCTCGTAATAAAAAAATGTACGAATTTTGTCAAAAAAAAACAGGTCGGCGGTGGTTCCGTGATGGACACCTGCAAGGCGGCGAATTTGTACAGTTGCGATCCGGACGCCGATTTCTTGGATTACGTGAACGCGCCGATCGGAAAGGGAAAACCGATTCGAGTTCCTCTGAAGCCGCTCGTCGCCGTTCCGACCACTTCCGGCACCGGTTCCGAGACAACCGGTGTATCCATTTTCGACTACAGACCGTTAAAAGCCAAAACGGGAATCGCAAATAGGTACATGAAATTAATCGCATCGTGCGTTAGATCCTCATCGAATATGCACGAAGACGATAACATAAATCGAACTAATACTCTTATATTCTCGCAGAGCTCTGCGCCCGACATTGGGAATCATCGATCCCCAGCACACTCTGACTTTACCGGAGCGAGTGTGCGCTTATTCCGGTTTCGATGTGCTCTGTCACGCTTTGGAATCGTTCACCGCGATACCCTACACCGAACGAACGCCGTGCCCGACAAATCCGATTCTGAGACCGGCTTATCAAGGTAGCAATCCCGTCAGCGATGTCTGGGCGAGATACGCTCTGCAAGTTATGCGCAAGTAATAAAACGACCTGTTACTCTTTATATGCGAAGTGCCCTAACGTCTGGCATCTATATATTCATTTGCTCCGAGTTGAAAATTGAAAAAAAATCAGCAATTGTGACTCGTTCAAGCTGGTTGAAGAATATCCCGTCATTTGACGTCGTCTCGCTTGTGATTTGTCGTAACAGATACTTCAAACGGGCGGTTTACAATCAGGACGATCTGGAGGCGAGAAGCCACATGCATTTGGCGAGCACAATGGCGGGCGTTGGTTTCGGTAACGCGGGCGTACATCTCTGTCACGGACTCTCGTATTCCATCAGCGGAAACGTTCGAACTTTTCAGCCGAAGGTACAAAATTTAAAGAAATATTCACACCCGCTTTTTTATTTCCACACGCACTTTCACAGAATCGATGTGTTATTTAATAAGGGATACAGCAAAGATCACCCGATAATTCCTCACGGTTTGTCTGTGGTAATATCGGCGCCGGCTGTGTTTTCGTTTATCGGAGGCGCGTGTCCGGAAAGACACTTGGAAGCTGCGGAGTTACTCGGCGCGGATATCAAAAACGCGAAACGAGAGGACGCGGGCAGAATTCTGGCCGACACGGTGAAGGAGTACATGCGCGTCATGAAGGTCGAAAACGGTTTGACGGAACTCGGCTTCGAGAAAGGAGACATTCCTACTTTGGTTCAGGGAACTTTGCCTCAGGTGAGACAAAGCGCGTTATATATAAGCGATCAATAAGTTTCTGATATTTTATGTCGAGCGAGAAAAACAGCAATGTAACGACTAATACGTTATATATGTTTTCTAATTTTGCCAATTTATAATATAAGTTTTTTATTTCTTTTGCTTGCAGCATCGCATCACGAAATTAGCGCCACGTGACCAGTCCGAAGAGGATCTCGCGCAATTGTTCGAAAATTCATTTACCATTTACTGATAATCGTTGCATAACAAAAAATCCAATATTTTGATAATTGTATGTACATATGCCAAAAACTGATAAATAAAGATGTTATTTTTTTATTGTTACGTGCTAGATTTGTTCATTTCTGACTCGGCCTTTTAATCTTTACGTTGTTTGACGTATTTTGCGGAAATAACAAAATCATGCGCATGCAACTTCTCTCTCTCTCTCTCTCGCGTGCAATTTCGTAATAAGCTTCGCACTATTTATTCCTCGTATGCGCGTTCCAACATTGTGACAAAAAAAAACGTCACAAGGATAATGTTATTTAATGTTTTCTTAATTTTTATTAATACGTATCGCAATTAAGTCATGGTAGTTATTGGAATCAATGGTTTTGGAAGAATTGGGAGGATGTGTCTTCGCGTTTGTCTCGAAAGACACATTGAGGTAAGTTTTGATTATTAGAATACAATATACAACTAAGATAATATCCCGATTGAAAACCGCATAAATGCCAATTGTACACAAATAACGCTTTTGTGCACAGGTGAAATTAATTAACGATCCGTTTCTAACTACCGAATATATGCTGTACCTTTTCAAACACGACTCTACTCACGGACTACATCCTTTGCACTTCGACTGCAATAACGAATATATTATCAGCGGTGGTAAATATAAATAATGTATTTTTCCCGTAATTTATTGCAAAATAATTAAACTAAAAACAAATTTTCGAATAAATTTTATCTTGTTCAACGAGAGACAAAAATTGCCACATCGCAAGAGAAACAACCTTGGAAAATACGATGGAAGGAAATGGGAGTGACATACGTTATAGAAGCTAGTGGAGCGTTTACAACCGTAGAGAAAGCAAGCGTAAGATTACGATTCAGTTTTTTTCTTTGTTACTCACCAGTAGCGACGGAATCCATGGCTCAGATTGTCAAAAAACCCCCCGTCGAGTCGTCAGAAAATCTGAAACATAAAGAAATCAATTATCAGAGATCGCAACATTAAATTTCAATAGATCACGTGTGTAATTTGCAGCTGCACATCGATGGCGGCGCGAAAAAAGTCGTTATCACCGCGCCGTCGATCGACGCACCGATGCTCGTGTTCGGAACCAATCACACGTGTTACAATTCGAAGAAGGACGTGGTCGTGTCCGCCACGTCCTGCACCACCAACTGCGCGGCTCCGATCGTTAAAATCATGCACGACAATTTCGAGGTTCTCGAGGCAATGATAACCAGCATACACGCGATGACGGCCTCTCAAAATACTTTGGACGGTCCGGTGGAAAAGGTTATTCAACTTTAACTGTATATCGATTTTTTTTTATCCGCCATAGGTTATAAATCATAATATTTTTCGTGTGTCACTGTATATAAAATACGATCGTAAATTTTGTATAAATTATTTTGTGGCCGCAGCTACGGCCTACCACGCTGTGGAGAGACGGTAGAGGCGCTCTCCAGAATATCATACCGACCGCAACCGGCGCTGCCAAGTCATTAGCCAAGATTATCCCCGAGCTCAAGGGCAAGATCTCAGCCATAGCGTTTAGGGTGCCGATCCCTAACGTTTCATTATGCGACATGACGTTCAGGTAATTGGCGGATACGGATTCGCCGCGAGAGAGTTCACCGAACACAACTCACATATACTGATTCCAAGCAACGACATGCTCGCAATAGCGTTTCGATTACGTAATATATATAAAAAGATAAATTAGATTTTACACAAAACAATTTAGAAAATCTTTTTGAAAAAGAAAAATAAATAGACATATATCGTATAAAACTTGTATATATTTTTAAATTTTAATTAGCAACAAAGTTGCGCGCGTAATGAGCAAAATTATAATCGGACGTTTTGTCGGCGCGTTTTTTTCGATGTTATTTTAGAGTCAATAAACCGACGACGTACGACGAGGTGAAAGAGGCGATGAAGGAAGCGTCTGAGGGACAACTGAAAGACGTGCTGGGATACACGGAGGACGATTGCGTGTCGTCGGATTTCAATCACACTACCTATTCTTGCGTGTTCGACGCTAAAGCGGGCATTCCCCAGACCAGCACTTTCATCAAGATCGTCGCTTGGTAATAACGTCACATATGTCATCATGCGTAAAATTAATGTCATCATAAAAGTTTGTTCATAATTCTCAATATGTAATTTAAATAATAATTTAATAAGTAATTTGTATTTGTGATATAATTTTAATTGTGTTCAATTTGGTTGCAAAATTTTACAACCCGATACATAAATTCGATCTTTTCGCAGGTATGACAACGAATACGGTTACGCTTACCGTGTAGTTGATCTGATTCTATACATGCACAAAGCTGATACCGGTCAACTTACTGCGAGCTCCGGACAAATTCTCTTTCACGATGACAACTAGCGATCGCGAAAGATTGAAATACTCAAAAACTGTGTATTGAAAGTATCTCACGCTCAATTGTGATAATGAGAAATAAGTATGAAATGCAAACAATAAACGAATCCGCTAAATACGATTGATTGCAATTTGTCCGATGATTACAAATTTTTATACAATATATGCTTTTCACACCGAGATTAGTTTCTCTAATCGCACGTCTGTGCGATAGGGTTAGTTAACTTTACACCGTCGCGAATTGTCTACAGTTCATTAATTGGTTCGTCGCACGGCAACGATACGCGAATATAATGTCTGTGAAAATATATTTTCAACGAATACCTGCGTCAATCCAGTTCGAAGATCACTAATCCGCGGAAAATTGACGAAAACAAATCTGCAACTTTTCTCTCGCCACGTTGACGATGAAACTTTTGCACTTTCGCGCGCGCGGAACACTTAGACATCGAGCGCGATGTCACGTGACCACGAGCGACGACGACTGACGACGACGATGCGCGAAGCGTGATTTGCGCGAGACGGTTACACGGCGCAAGCGTGCGCCGTTTATATTATCGGCTCGTGCCCTTCAAATGACACTACTTTGTCAGTAGCCGCAGTGAACGGATCTCGTTTTTTTACGTGGGTGAGTAGGCAGATTTTAATTTATCATGTGATTTTCTGTCATCACTCCCGAATTGTTCATCTCGATTGAATCGTTCGTCGGTCAGGAGATATTTCATTTTTCCTCAACGTCGTTGACTGTACGTATCGTGTTAATTCGCGTCTTCCATTTCGGCGTACGCGAGACACCGGCCATTCTCGTGACGTTGTCGGTCGGACGATTCCGGGAGGAGGTGAACGATTGGTTTTGTTCGAGTTCCTGCGGGAGAACCTTCGAGAAAAACGCGACGTGTCGACCGGCACAAACGCATATTCCGAATAATGTTACGAATTCGGGCTGTTAGACACGCTCAAGTGATGACGCTTGATTGCAACATTTTGCACATACTCCGAAATGGAGTCTTTTTTTGAATGGATGACGATCGTTAACGGTTTCTCACGCGATCAATATTGTTGCACAACAATTATGCGACTATTAATAGCAAATTTCGGTTTCATATATATTCAAAATGTATGATGTCATTTCGATAAGATTGGTATAATCACATAACATTTTTTATTGTAATCATCTATGTAGTAGTAATTATAAATGTTTATAAAATGTTGAATAAAATTGACATTTTAATTTGAATTTTAGTATTTTTATACCGATGTACGTGAAGAGACTATGTGGCAATTATTTTTTTTTTTTTTAATTTTAGAACAAAATTGCAGTAGTTGCTCTTTAGTGTGTCAAGGATTTAATCAATTTGTATTTATAAAACTGTATTTATAGAAAATTACGATTTTCTATTGGTACACGTAAATACATGTCGTCAATCATAGTCGAAACAATTTTTTAGTCTCGCGTAAAAACTTATATTCTTTTTACTCGACAAAAGTAAATGTCCGAAACAAGGTACTCAGTTACGTCAGATCCGAAGTGCGATTTGTATGGATGCGCCGGCATTTACGTGTGTTTTAAATATATTAGTTCGTCAGACAGTGTCCGATAATCTCACGCATGCGAGATTACAATTGTCCTTCGAGGACACCTGGAATGTTGAAGGCCTAAAAGCGCATCCCCTTTAACCTTGCTTGACCTCCAAGACTCGTCTAATCCAACGTTTCGAGAGATGTGCCAAGACGTTACTAACCGCGGTTTGCTTTAAGATTCGGAAGATATTCTCATTCGAGAACTAAATAACATTGAACAATCTTGTCACATCCGAAATTACGTAAGCGATTCCGAACGCTCTGATAACTCTGTTACATTTATAAGTCAATTATAATTTTTAACAGCAAGTGTCAACAGAGAGAGAGAGAGAGAAAAAAGTCTAATTTATCAATGCAGTTGTCACTTTTACTGATAGCACTACAAATTTCGACGTGAATTTGACACTAATCTTGTAAAACATTCTGTGTACAGTGCGTATAATTAATAAAACAATGTGACAGACGCACAGTTAGTTAATTTTCAGCGCGTTTGTGACATAACAGTAGAATGTGAAAGATATTAATTTTAATACACACGAATATGCAATATTTGCCGATGTTCTTGAATTGCAGAGCAATTAATATTCCGAGAATAGCGAGGATATGTATAATGATTCGCATTTGCCGTAAATCGTTCGCTCCACTCTAACCTAGTATCAATTAACGAAGCACTCCCATATGCAATGAAATTCATCTCTTACCTGTTCCACGTAACCGCGCCGATTTCGCTGAGTGCATTCGCGCGGAAAATACACGGCCATTACGCAGTATCTTGTAACACTTGTACATGTCGATTTTTTAGTTGCAATCAAGAAAACGACGACATGAGCAAGATCGGAATTAACGGATTTGGTCGTATTGGCCGTCTCGTATTGAGGGCTTCTCTGGAGCGCGGTGGTCAGGTACGTTTGTATGTTGCGAATTGCAAAGTAGCGACACAAATCAATCATCATCTTGCTAATCTGAGGTCTTTTCGTTGATCAGGTCGTGGCCGTCAATGATCCCTTCATCGGTCTCGATTACATGGTCTACATGTTCAAGTATGATTCCACCCATGGCAAATTCAAGGGTGAGGTCAAGGCCGAGGATGGTCACCTTGTTGTCAACGGAAACAAGATCACCGTCTTCAGTGAACGTGACCCGAAGGCGATTCCGTGGGCGAAGGCAGGCGCCGAGTACGTTGTGGAATCCACCGGTGTGTTCACGACCATCGAGAAGGCGTCTGTACGTAAAGTCCAGAATCACTTTTGAAAACGATCTTACTGATATCTTGGATTATTAAATTTCTTTTGTTATATGTTATTGGTAGGCTCACATAGAAGGCGGTGCCAAGAAAGTCATCATTTCCGCTCCGTCGGCCGATGCACCGATGTACGTTGTCGGTGTGAACTTGGATTCGTATGATTCGAGTCAGAAAATAGTGTCCAACGCCTCTTGCACGACCAACTGCCTGGCTCCCCTCGCTAAAGTGATCCACGACAACTTCGAGATTATTGAGGGTCTCATGACGACCGTGCACGCAATCACGGCCACTCAGAAGACCGTTGACGGACCTTCTGGCAAAGTATGTGATATACAAATGGCTACTTAGTAGAAAATGTTAAAAAGTGATCGCACGTAATAATTCATTACAATCTTCTGGTAACAGCTGTGGCGAGATGGTCGCGGTGCAGGACAGAACATAATTCCTGCGGCAACTGGTGCTGCTAAAGCAGTGGGCAAAGTCATTCCGGCCCTTAACGGAAAACTTACTGGTATGGCCTTCCGCGTACCCGTGCACAACGTATCCGTGGTCGACTTGACAGTTCGACTCGCCAAACCGGCCACCTACGACGCTATCAAAGCCAAGGTAAAGGAGGCTTCTGAGGGTCCTCTGAAGGGTATTTTAGCTTACACCGAAGACGACGTGGTCTCATCCGATTTTATCGGTGACAACCACTCCAGCATCTTTGACGCCAAGGCTGGTATACCTCTAAATGACAACTTTGTGAAACTGATTTCGTGGTACGACAACGAATTCGGTTATTCCAGCCGAGTCATCGACTTGATCAAGTTCATGCAGAGCAAAGACAACTAAATATTTTTTTTCCAAATCAATTATTCCTCCGTATTCTCCTAGTTCCGATCGGCGCGAAACAATTACTACATGTATCATATCACTGTAAGAAACTGCTGTAATAAACACGTTCGTATTGAACGAAAGTTATTTACTAATTTGTAGCGGAGACGTGTATGGAGTAAAGCGAAGTATGTAGCTTTCTCGCACACAATTGTAGAAAGCGGTGTGTCTTTTCGTCGCTGATTGAAAATTATACAAAATAAAAATCCAGGTTCTATAGATATATATAGAATATATATTTATAGAGTATACACATCGGTATTTTAAAAATTTCCTGCGTACATGTACATTTTAATATTTGTCAAAATTATAACAAACCGTACATATAGAAGCCAAAATAAAATAGTACGACAGAATGTTATGCAGAATCTATGAAGTTTATGCTGCGTTAAAAACCACAGTAGAAGAAAAATATGACAATATAGGATTGCATTCATTAAGTCGTGAATTTTTATTAATTATCACTGAACGCTAATTTATTCATTTGAGATGAAGAATAATGTCGTGAACATTTAGTTGTATAAGTACAGAGCTTCTGTGTCTCTTATCGTGATATATGCTCACCTTTCATGAACTCGTTCATTTTCATGCCCGAAAGATACAAGTATGTATTTGTGATTTTCTTCTGTACGATTAACATTTTTCATTCACATAATAACATCAATAAAAATTGTTATGAAACTATAGTAGTTTCTTTATTTGCATCTGACAGACATTTTTGCGTGTTTCTACAATCTACATCGTTATACCTTTTTTTTTTTTTTTACAAGATCGCAGACAATAAATCAGAAATACCTCTGATGTAAGCATCAACTTTATATAATTTTTTTTACACGATATATCTATACAATTACAAAAAAGTCTTTTGTCGTATGACTCGTTGATTTTAAAGTTTTTTATCTCTAAATAGTCTCGTGATAAAACGACATTGTCGTTATTAAATATGATAGCGCAATATATATATATATATACATATAAATTTCAAAATTTTGCATATTAATATATGGCACAGAAGAGAGATAGTTTGACAAACAACCCTTGACGAATTTATTTATTCGCTATTTGTAATGTGTGTGTGACGTAAAATAAAAAGTGAAAATACTTGAGAGGACACAAGTCTTATATGTTACAATCACGGATCTCAATGTATAAATGACATACGATAAATGACAAATTTGTGAAGCGCTGAGACTGATATAGAGCTGAAACCACACACAAAAGCTAAATTTTTCAGAAAAAATAAATTTTATTATTCATTTAAAGATAATTTGTTTAAAGATAACGAGTTTTTATCGAGCATTGCTGTATTGCTGAGGATATACCTGTACAAATAGAGGAAAAGCAAGTAAACTTTTTTTTGATTATAACTGTGTTTATAATCATGACTTTAAATTAGATCTATATTCTTCTCACGCTTCGAACAGCCGTCTATTTCTCGAAATCTACGATTATTACGAATCGATATGAGTTTCAAAGAATCAGTAAAATTGACGTATTCAACGTGAATCAATATTCTCTGAACATTATTATTATTATTACATCTATATAAATTTATTTTCGAAGTATTCTGTTCCTGCAGATTCTACATTTCTCGTAAAACTTCTTTTAACTTGTAACAGAGAGGAGAGGTATTTTATAGGTATACACTTGTTATCACAAAGTAAAAGTACAGAGTTTTACAACAATCCTAATTATTCTTCGGTTTAACGCCACCGTTTTTTTTTTTTTTTTTTTTTTTTTTTTTTTTTTTTTTTTTTTTGTGAAAGTTTGATATAGTCGTACGAAAATACAAGGTGATTTTATTGCAAACAATAAATTACGCGTATCACATTCCTCTTTTCAATACGCAGAGTTTTCAGTTCAACTCACAATGGCTACGATAATTTAGCTCGTAAAACAGCTGTTTTTTAAGAAAATTGTTGAATATATTTATGATATAGAGAGTTACAATATTACGAAATATATTTAACTGTTTTAAAGCGAATGTGTGCACGAAAGAAATTATCTAGCGACTGCAATGAAATAGGATTGTAACATGATACAGATGCGTTTATACATATATGTGTGGCGCGCTTATATAAATATATATTTATATATATATATATATCAGTTCACAATGTGAAAAAGGAAGTTATTACGCTTCTTGCGTAATGAACAGGTCGGTAAATCCTAGGGGAACTAGAGAATAAATGTTTTAAACTTCAAGCAAATCTCTCGACACACTTCCCTTTATATAAAGATGAATAATAGCTCGTCAACTGGATAAAAATAAAATCGCGCGAACATTTTGTAAATCATATACTAACACAGAGATCATGATCAGATCTGTACGCGATTTATATCATAAACATCTTTTCTTCTCTCCCTCTCTTTTTTTCACATTTTCAAGTAAAATATCTATATATAATATATGCAACATTTTCATAAATTTCGTTCCCCTCCGCATCCGTCTACGACCGATCATTACGAATATTTTTAAATGAATACTTCGATGGGAAAAAAAGGAATTCTAGACTAGCATAACGTATTAAATACAAATGTATGTTTACAATGAGTTTAGGGTATATGATACCTCGTAGCTTCGATCGATCGAATGATAGCAAATAACAATCACATCAAGTAAAGAGCAGGAGTTTCGCGCGCAGATTTATACGTTCTTGAAGCGCGCTCGCTAATTCCCGCGTTAATTCTTCGCAAACCAGTCGTAGTTCCGCATTTTTCTCCCTCAGTTCTTGCAATGTCAATTGCTTTCCGTCTTCCGAATCGTCCTTGCTCTCTTCCTCGCCGCCGTCCCGTTCTGTCAAAATTACATTATTATAATTTGTCAAATATATATGATTGACGAAAGTGTGAGAGTTACAAATAAAGAGAAAAGAGAGATTTACTTGGACTGGGTTTTCTATAGATATGAAACGCTCCACAGGCTCCGCTAAACTGTTGAGATTGTTGAATCGTATTTTCTATAGACGATAACGTATTCTCGGGCTGTTCACTCTTGGGAGAGAAGTGAGAGAAGTCAGCAACAAAACCTTGACTTTCACTCAACGTTCTCTGTCCCTCACCCTCGCTCCTTTGGCCGACTAATTTACGAGGTGATGTCTGTAATAAAAACAAATAAAAATCATAATATCCGCCATAAAAGATGTATTTCCTTTAGAAGCAGATTTTTTCAGGTCGTGATTTACAAAAACAAAAACTTACAATTCCTGGCGAGATTCTAGGCGGTACTAATGGCGGTGCTCCAAGAAAACTCTGACCATTTTTTCCTATAACAATATGCACATAGTTTGAGACTTGAAAAATTATGATTTGATTTTGCATATTTGCGCAGAATAGTCTCATATGTACCTAATTTATTAAGATCAAGACTAGAACTGCGCGCGTGTGTTCTATACGGTCTGGGTGGTGGTGGTGGCGGTGGTTCCTTCTTGGGGGTTACGATAACAGCGTCTTCGGGAGGTTTCTTCGTAAGGGGTCGTTGTACTAGCGACGCCGCAGAATGCAGATCGTCGTCCACCAAGGTAGTACAACTGTTGCTGCCATTAGCACCGGAAGCGAGAATCGCTGCTTCGGGCGTTAATCGCAGCGGCACTGGATGCAGAATCTTCGGATCGCGTTCGACGGCCGATTTTTGGAAATCGAAATTCACCAGCTGCAATCCCGGACTGGTGACCGAACTGCTCGCTCCGGTCGGCGAATCCACGAACTTCGTCCACTCCTTGTTCTTTTCGCGAGCGTTCGCCGAATTTGGCGGTGACTTCGAAGCGGTTGTCGCCGATGGGATCTGCGGCGCCGCGGTAGGCGCTGTCGTTTGCATGACTAACGGAATTGACAAGGACGGAGGTAAAATATCAGGTAGAGGCACATGATTCCTCCTCAGTACAACCAGATGCATAGCCACGTAGAACTCTTGCAAACTGAGCGCCCCGTCTCTCGTGACATCTGCGAGCTGCCAAATACGCCTTAACTCGGATACGGGTAGTCGCGATTTTTCGAAAAACGTTCTGGCCACGGACCCAGCCAAGAGGCCTTCCGGGTCGGGCTGTAACTGCGCGAACTGCGCGGCATAATAATCACGTTGCTCGTCACTGATAATCCACACTTCTTCCGGCGGAAATGTCGAACCGTCGCCTTCTCCGTCACCCTCGTCGCTACTGTGACGTTCCGAACTCTCTTCCTCAGTGCCCAGCAATTGTCTCTGCTCCTCGGAAACCAATAAACCTTGCCAACCGCTGGAAACAGAATTTACCTCGCCGCCTAATATACCATCATTTCTCTCTTGAATCACACTGTTTGTTGGAGTGGGAGAATCCGTGCTTCCGCCAGTCTCGCGCGGAGATTCGGCTTCGCTCTCACTCTCGGTGGTACTTTCCGGAGCGTGATGTCTGCTCTTTGCTCCTCTAAGTAAATCCAAACTTCTTCTGCCGTCTTCATCGCCGGAAGTCGGCCATGTAAATCTCGGCAGAGTAATAATGTCCAAGGGTGTAGTTACCATTTCCTTAGAGACTTCCAGACCGGCTTGATGAACCGCTATGAGCTTCAGCACTGCGTAGAATTGTTTCTTGCCCAGTTGTGTGTTGCCATGCATAGTTCCCACACAGATGTCCAATATCTACAAAGTAAAATAAATTATTTTAGATATTATTTGTGTTAAATAGTTACAGAATATGCTATAGAATTGATATTAAGCTAAATAAATTGTATAAAATTACACATGTAACATATAATTGTATTACACATAAATCTTATTTTCTTTGTCACTTTTATCTTTTTAATATCTCACGTCACTCTTAATCCGCTTTGCATTTGCATCAGTGTGACGTATCGTTGTAAACCTGCAATGGCAAATAGAGATGACTCAAGATATACACCCACTGATGAATTAATCAGTTCAGCTGTTGGTACATAACCTCCACAAGATCTGACATTTCCATTCCTGAACGTATTTCGAGCGTATTTAATTTCACAAACAAAAAAGCTTCGAACGATATTGCTTCGATATAAATTTACTGTCGCGACTGTGATATCGATGGAAAAAAAAAACGAACGATAGCCTGTACGTAAAGTTACTATTAATATTACATTGTTCCGTTTTTTGTCACACGACAACGGTTTTTTGAGCGCATATGTTAATCGACTTGCGAACAGAGTTTCCTCGAGAGCTCTGCGAGAAACAGCCGGTTAAATTTCTGTCGCATGGAACAAAAATACGACAGCGATAACAACAATATTAGCCCAACACCTTAGCTCACCTTCATCGTGACATCCCGCGGCAAGCTGGCCGAGCGCAACAGCTCGGCGACTTTGATGACAGGCACGCTTTCGTTGTCCGCGTTCTCGCAGCAGTAGATGAATATGTCGCCGTAGTAACGATGCTCAGTCGCGGTCAGGTGTAGATTCGCCATCGTCATCAGCTCCCAGTCCATCTCGACGATCCGGGCGGTGGATGACGCGTCCGTCGGCCGTCCCGGCTGCCAGCCCACCGTCTAAGCTCCGTTACGTCCGCTCCGGCGGGCCGCTTCTTCCCTTCTTCGCTCTTCGTGAGCGCGCGACACGGTCTGCTTCACGAGGCGTTCGCGATCTCCCGCATCGTCGCCGGACGGCCGATTGACACAGATCTCAAGTCCCGTGGGAAGACGTCGTTTACAAAGCTTACACAGCCCTCCGCGCGCGATTATCGGACGATGCTATCATCACCGACTGACTGGCGCGATGTTTGACATTGCCATATAGTCTGTGTCGGCTAACTTAGCGCCGCCGCTCCGCGAGAGAGCGACGCACGTGCGCGCTAACTCTTGAAATTCTCTCGCGAGAATTTCTTTTCTCCTCGGAATGCACCAGAGACTCGTTTCTTTTTCTTTGAGAAGATGGAAGCTCTGTTCTCTTTCCGCGTGGCGTGTGCGTAATTTAACGAATCGATCTTGCACTCGACAGTCTTAGAGACGCGTATATAAATTCAAAACGCAAGACGATAAGACGATCAGTTTAATGTATTTCATGATTAGTATCACTCTGTTCTAAAAACGACACCTCTCAAACAAGAGCATCGAAGACGAAATGAATCGAAATTGGCTTTCGTTATTAATATAGTTGTAACAATAAACGTGAAAAATTACATTGCACGTCGATACTTGCGTCACTATCGCGCACTATTGTTTTCGTTTTTGTTTTTGTTTCGTTTTGTTTTTACAGAAGTGGAAGAATCTCTATGACGATACTTTGTTACAGTTTCTCGCAGTGAGAGAGAGAGAGAGAGAGAGATATCGCTATGAAATTAGAATGGTAATTCAATCGCTTTTGTTTTCACACGCATAAACTTAAAATGAAATCCTCCAAATCCTGTCTGTTCGATTATCGAGACAAGAGAAAAAAAAAAAAATTATTGAAGAGTTTTACATCTGCGGGGTATCGAGAAATCTACGATATTGTCAATCGTGTGTGTACAAAATAGCTCGTGACTAGAGAAAATTATTACATATACAAATGTCCTATCAACGTGTGACGCGATAATGCTAGTTTTGTTTGTTTTTTTTTTTTTTTTTTTGTTGTTCATCGTTAGAATGCGCTACTTCGATTCGATGATTTGGACGATTTTCTTTTTATTTCGACGAGAGAAGCAACGTATCAATGGAGCGGGGAATTCTCCGTGGACTTCTTCGTGCCGTCGCAATGTCCCGCGATCAATTTCTGTCCGGTCGTTGTAAATCGCAATTGCACCGGTGAGTCTTCTCGCGGAGTAACACCGTCCAAGTTCCAATTGCCGAAGTGCTCCTCGAGCAAGTCTTCCAGCCTCTTCGACAGCACCTCGATCTTCCTTGTTCGCTCATCATCGTGCTGTTCACAATTTTCTGAGATTTGAATTTCGATCCGAGCACGAATAAAAAGAATTAAAAAAAAAAATAATAAAACTTTTTTTCCCTCTAAGACTAATTTCTTTTTTTATTTATTTTTTTATTCTCTAAACCGCGACTTGTCTTACGAAGCAATTTGTCGTGAGACAAGAGAGAGATAAAAAGAGAATATTGTAAGAGATGAAAACTTTTTTAAGACTGCGATCGCAAACCTGGTGACACAATCTCGCGTTGTGAATAATTCGACGAAAATCTATCACAGCTTGTTCGACCTTGTGATAAATTCGGTTCTTCAGCTTGTACTCGACGATTTCGAGAAACATCGGGTTTTTAACAAGCTTGCAGTAATCCTCCGTCTGCAAAAAAAGGAACGTTTTCAGCAAATGTTTCTAATCAAAAAATATCTACACGTGTAAAGACATCTGTATTATTTTTTTAATTTTTTTTTTATATTCACACAATTCGGAAACTAACTATTTCCGCGGATGGACGCTCCTTGTTTTCGCGCGACAGCGGGTAGCGGAAGATCTTCGCTTCGTCCATCTGCCAGACGGTCTGATGAATCGTTTCGAGTTTGCTGAGCGCCAGAGGACTGAGACTCTGTTTTTTTCTCGAACTGTACCACACCGACCAGCCGCGATCACCCGATTTACCGGCGCATTTGCTCTCCGCTGCTTCCAGATCCTTCTTTTTCCCATGGGTTTTGGTGGCCGTTTTCAACGTCACGCTATTGGGTCGGACACCGCTGCTGATTTTCGCGGACGGTCCCTCATCCACTTGAACGTCGCTGCCGTCCGTGATTCTCGCCGCTTTTCTGTCGGTCGATTTTCTTGACTTTTGCAGAAGTTGATACGAGTATTCGGAGTCCTTTCTCGGATTCTTGCGACCGGGAATCGGCATCACGGTGGCCATCGACAAACCGGTTGTGTACTTACAGGACTCCTTTCTGTCGCTGTGCGTATTGTTCGACTTCACGGATCTTCGCACCGTTTCGGAGTACGTGGCTCTTCCGACGTACCTTTCCGATTCCTTGGTCGGCGTTTCGCCGCCGCTTTTCGCGAACAAATTCGAGACGCGCTTGCGAGACAAAATCGCCGGGTATTCGCTGTCGACGATTGTCGTGGTAGAAGTTCTCGTATCTTCGTCCGTAATCAGCGACGACGCGAGCCGATCCGGTTTCACGTCGGCGGTCTCCGAACTGTTCGAAGATTCCGAGCTCCGTCCGTCCGCGTCGTCCTTGCATCGTTTGCTGACGACGCTCGCATTATTGAGAGTTCTGATTAGCCAGGAGTCCGTTTTCACGTTGGTCCTGATACTGAGAGCTGTTGAACATGCTTTTTAGAAAAGGATTGTTTTTTTTTGCTTATTACTAGATATCACCTGTAAAAAGATCGCGGAGACGATTAAAGTTCTGATCATCTAAACGTCAAAGTTTGTTTTCCGAGAAAATTTATCTTGCGAGAAAAAAAACTGATTGTTTCGATTGAAATTTAGCGCTTCTCTGATCTTTATCGTTTGTCAGTTCTTATAAGCGAGACGATGTAACATTTTACAGTTCCGATAAAAAATTTTTACATTCCGATAAATTTTAATTTTGCAAATTATCATCATTTATTGTGTGGACTAAAAATTAAACAGATTTTTACCGTTTTCATCCTCGCGCGACTGGGACATCGATATGACGCTCGTGCTGGGCGACAATCTGCTCGTGGATCCCGAGTCGTCCTCCGAGGCTTCGTAGGACGTGGCGCAGTCGACGTTCTCGTGCTTGATCGAATCGTCTTGCAACGTCGTCGGTAACGTTTTATTAACGTTCTCGATCTTGTCGTCTTTCTCGGCGCTGTCGCTGCAATTGATCGTCTTGGACGTCTTATTGACGCAGTCCTTCACGTTAAGAGCTTCCAAGAGTATTTCGGCTGAGGCGCACGCCGCTTTCCAGGTCACGTCTTGACGAGTGTCTTGCGATTCCACGCGTTTCAAGATTCTAGGCGAGTTCTCGAGATTGAACATTGGCGTAGGCAACTGCGAGGCTGGCGGGAACGAGGTTTTTATCAGCGTGGCGTTGCCGATGTTCGTGATCGGTTCGTTGTGCGACAAAGGCGTCAATGACGCGGGTATCGGTATGTTCTTTCCCTTATTGCCGCACGTACTGTGATAATTGTTACGGGACGTCGCGTTATTATCCGATCGACGATTCGGTCTTCTCTGATGGCGCTTCTTCGGCACGTTGTAGCTTCCCGGCTTCATGTACACCCGCACGTCCTCGGAACTGTCGTACTCTTCCGGTATCTGCTGCTGCTGCTGCGTCTGAAAACGATTGCCGACGAAATTGTCGGCGACCCACGGCGTGCTCTGGATGTTCGGCAGATTTTGCAGCGCTTGAAACTGACGATTCGCGTCGATCTGTTTGGACACGCCCAAACTCGAATACTTCGGCACATCCTGCTGGATAAACAGTCGCGGCGCCGAGTTATCGTTCATTATCGGCTCGTCGAAGGTAGGCACGACGGTCGCTGGAAGCTGGGTGTTTCGCATGCTGGCAAACCAGGCCGACAGATTGGCCGCCATTTCCTCGGACTCCTTGTCGAACGTTCTCGGCTCTATCTGACTGAGCAGAGTCACCTTATTTCTCGGCACAGCCGGCAGTTCCACGTGATCGATCGTGTGCGGTCTGTAAATTGTCGAATTCGCGCTCTTGGCGCTCCCGCACGTTTGCTCGCAATTTCGTTTGCTCCTCGAGTTGACGTCGGCAGTCGGATAGGAAACCGAAGGCGAATAACCGGATCTTCCGTACGTCAGAACTCCCGGATTGGACGCGGAATAAGAAGACTCCGGATTACCGGACAGAGGAAACGTGAAGGACAAACAGTTTTCCGCATACAGTCCGCTGTAATTGACAGGAGTGTTCACCGCTGAATGTTGAAGTCGAATGGACTCCGTGTTATTCAACGCGGAAGATGAAAGCTTATTTTCCGACGTGTAGTTGTGTCTTCTGTCCTTCGTCGCGTCCGCGTTGCTTTCCATCACTTTGTTTCTCAGCTGACAAAACTCGGCGTTGAGCGATTTGTGAGTCGAATCCACTTTCCTGAACGAGGACGCGTCTTTCGTGCGAAGTTTACTGCCTGTCAGACCGCCTACGTCAGTGTGACACGTGGATACGTTCGGCACGGACTTCGTGGTGTTAATCGCGGACGACAGGTTCTCCGTGATCGTCCACTTGCTTCGTAATTTGCTTTCCTGCTGACCGGAGTTGTATTGAAAATTACGCAAACTACTCGTCGATAGCGGCGCCGAAGTCGCACCCCGCGCATTTTCCTGAGCAGACGATTTCCCAACCGCGTTTTGCTGAGAACTAAACGACGGCAACTGGAAGAAGAGATCGCAGTTCGTATAGAGCGACACGTCGCCCGGAAATGAGGACGATTCGCAGGTTGCGTTGCGCTTCTGATCCGTCGCCTCGGTGTTTTCTCCGAATTTCTGGAAGGTCTTCACTATTTGCTTCAGTAATTCGCACGTGTTCTCTTCCCACGTGTGAAAGCACACGATCAATTCGGGATCCAGTCTGTCCAGCAAATTGGGAAAATGTTGCTTGTTCAGGTAATTGTCGAGGCTGAGCCATCCGTTGCTGATGCGCAGAAGAGCGTTCACGAGATCACTCGTGAAAACCTGATCGCCCGCGAAAACCGGAATGCAGGTCGAAGACTTTGTGATCGCTGTCCTCGTGGCGGATGACAAACACGTTAACCAACTTCGCTTGGAGTCCGCGTGCGTTCCGTCGCAAGCAAGCAACGTCTCAGCCTCCGTGCATCCCCAGTACGCTGTCTTTCGAATCAGTTCTGGATATTGCGATCTGTCGATGCACGAACTGTCGGTCTGGACGCCTATCGACATCCCGTTTTCGTATTCGGGACACAAATCGGTGAACCAACTACTCGTCTTGTTGCTGGGCATGTTGTCACCCGCGCCGCTAAATAAAGGCGCTGTGTCGGTTTTGTTGGCGGGTTTCGATTCCTCCTTACCTAAATCGTTCGAGGACGTGGTATTGCACAAAGCGGAAACCATTTTTTCTGCCTCGATGGTGAAATCGAAGCTGGCCGAGGATTCGTCGGAATAATGTTCTTCGTCGATCTTCGTGGGTACCGAAACAGGTTTTTGCAATACACAGTCGGTCGACTCGGTAATCTTGTTGTTGCCCGCGATTAGCGCGTCGTACGAATTTTTGGAGGACGCCTCGATCTGAGACGGCCAATCGTTGGAATTTTCCAAGTTGTTACTGATCGGAGCAATTCGGGACTCGCAGACGCTCGATATCTTGTTCACGTTCTGCTTGAACGGCAACATTTCCAACGTGGGCAACGGCGCGGATTTGTCCGTACACGTTGAACCGACGACAAAATTAACGGGCGTATTCGAGAAGAGCGGCGAGGACTGCGTCGGGAACTGATTGTTGCTGCTGAAGGTTGTCAGGTTGGTGTAAGGCGCGAGGTTGGAGAGCGGAAAGGACGAGTTGGCGTTGACGGTCTGTAGGCTGCAGGTGTTCGTGGCTGAGATATTGTAGTAGGAAGCTTGCATCGGTAGTTGTTGCTGCTGCTGAGCGTTTTGCCGATCCTGAACGAAACAGAAGCTCTGCACGTCCGGCGACTTGAAAGATTGCGGCAACATGTGCGTGATCCCGGAACTATTGTTGTAGTGCTCGCTGGGCAATGGTCCAGCATGAGCGAACGTGGAAGAGGCTACTAAGAAGGACGTGGCTGACGGTGAGATCGACGGGGCGACGCTGGAAGACGGTTGTTGATCAAAGAACCTCATGGGTTTCGAGTTGTACGAAAGCTGTTGTTGCTGCTGCTGCTGTTGGCAATATTGCTGATTGCGAGACAGCTTGTTCTTGGAATGCCATCGATTATTTTTACCTAAATTCGCGCATCAAATGTCTATTCATCGCTCGTTAATCACATAACAATAAGCGATTTTTGTGCACACACACACACACACACACATACATATAGTACTTGTAGTTGATATTGTATCGTTCACTTTGAGCAACTTTTGTCGTTTGAAGAAAGAAAAAACAGAAAATTGATTGACAGAAAAAAAGAACATTGTGATTTTTATAAGAAATTAGATGATCTCAACTAGACTGCGCGTGCAACGCGCGTAGTTTGTAGTTTATCATACCTTGGTGATAATGCAGAGGAACGGAATTCGGTAAAGCGAGATGAGGCTGAACGCTCGGATAAACACAGGAAGAATGAAGCGCTGTTCCACATGGCTGAAGAGTCATCATTAGGTTACTGATAGGGGCGTATAGCATTTGTTGCTGCTGCTGCTGATGGCAAACGGACGTTGTTGACGGAGCTGGAATCGGAGATGGTCGGGAATGATGTAAGAATGATGATCGATTTGATCGCGCGGCCGTCGGACGCATGATCTGTTTGATCCTCCGGATCAAAACTGTGAATTCTCCGACGTCTCTTTGAGTCGATGTTAGCAGCTTCTGTTAAACGACAAAATCCGTCATTGTGTTGCGCGACACCGCAACGTTTAAAATTACTAATCTCGCCGTATATTGCGAGATATTTTTATAAATTATTTAAACGTTAGATGCGGTTACGTTTTTTTTCGGAGATATGTCAGATTATTAACGTTATTTTATTATCAATGCGCGTGCGATATTATTCGATATTTCGTCGGTATGTGTAATCTTATTTACTTGTTTGAGGCCATAATGCCGCCGTAATGATACGTATCGCAAGCGAAATGCATCGCACGTTAAATGTAACAGAATTAAAATAACGTTATTTAAAAAAAAAAAAAATTCCTATTTGATCTTATAGTGATAGTCGTTTATCTAAGCCGGATGAATGTGGCCGCTATATATCAGCTGCGCTGAATGGAATTCATCTAACTTCCTCTTCTATTCCTCGCTCTATTATCGATTTTGTGAAAGTGCGGTCACACGCAGACCGAAATGCAACGTAACGGCGCGGTGCGAAGAAAGACACGGTGTTACAATTTAATTTTTGCATGCGAGACGCACGTGTGATCACGTGACCGCGATCCTAACGCCATCTCTTGGGAAAAAAACCAGCACTTAGTAAAATTGATTTGTTGGTATTGTCGTAAAGCATCGGAAGCGAATCTGCGGCGAGATAACCTAACCTAACCTCATGTGTAACGTAGGGTTTTGTATACGCGTATGAAAGCGCACATAATTTCGACCTGTTTGATATTTCGCGTACCCGTGCAACTGCGATTTGTTCTTTCTTTTTATTTGCAGCGAACGACGATGTAGATTCGATATTCTGCATCGTGGCACAATATAGATTTTACATTTGTAACCTTATGCCTCAGTGTTTGTTTTTTTGATTGTATACAAGATTATTAAAAAATGTCGATCGAAATCGAATCTGCCGAGTAAGTAAAATTGTTCTAACTTATGGTTGTGTAGTTTGATAATTAATGAATTGTAAAATACACTAATTTTTTTCTAATTGTAAACACATCGATCGTATTTGTATTCCAGTGTGATTCGGTTGATACAACAGTATCTTAAGGAATCAAATCTCGTGAAGACGCTGCAAACCTTACAGGTATTTTTTGTTTGCGATATTTCTTGATGTGTATGTAGTTTCTAATTAGATTAGTAATTAATCTTTTTTGAAAACAGGAAGAAACAGGTGTGTCGCTGAACACTGTTGACAGCGTAGATGGTTTTGTAGCTGACATAAACAATGGCCACTGGGACACGGTTTTAAAAGCAATACAATCACTCAAACTGCCTGACAAAAAACTTATAGACTTGTACGAACAGGTTGTTCTAGAATTAATTGAATTGAGAGAATTAGGTGCGGCGCGTTCGTTATTGAGACAGACTGATCCTATGATTATGATGAAGCAGCAAGAACCTGAGAGATACATTCACTTAGGTATAAATATAACATGAGTTTCTTTTACTATAATTATTTTTTATTATGTGCTATATTGTTCCTAATTATTTTACAAGATTTTTCTCACACTCCAACAAACAATATTTTACAGAAAATCTTCTTGCACGTTCGTATTTTGATCCACGTGAAGCTTATCCTGATGGAAGCACCAAGGAAAAGCGAAGAGCTTATATAGCAACGGCTCTTGCTGGCGAAGTGTCAGTCGTACCTTCCAGTAGATTGCTCGCTTTGTTGGGACAAGCTCTGAAATGGCAACAGCATCAGGGTCTACTGCCGCCTGGCACCACGATAGATCTGTTCAGAGGAAAAGCGGCGGTGCGCGATCAGGAAGACGAGAAATATCCGACGCAGTTATCGAAGCAAATTAAATTCGGCCAAAAATCGCACGTGGAGTGCGCACGTTTTTCGCCCGATGGCCAATACCTGGTGACCGGTTCGGTGGACGGTTTCATTGAGGTGTGGAACTTTACGACTGGTAAAATCAGAAAGGACTTGAAGTACCAAGCGCAAGACAATTTTATGATGATGGAGCAAGCGGTGCTTTCCATGGCGTTCAGTCGCGACAGCGAAATGCTCGCGGGTGGCGGTCAGGACGGCAAGATTAAAGTCTGGAAGGTGCAGAGCGGACAGTGTCTGAGAAGATTCGAAAAAGCGCATACAAAAGGAGTGACTTGCCTGCAGTTCAGCAGGGATAACAGTCAGATTTTATCGGCCTCGTTTGACACCACCATAAGGTGAGAAACCACAGTTTATTCTATTATTTACTTTATTCGGCAAATGTTCATAATTTACATCAGCAATGTACACATGTTCTTCGCAGAATACACGGCCTCAAATCCGGCAAGACTCTCAAAGAATTCCGCGGCCACTCATCGTTCGTAAATGAGGTCGTTTTTTCTCCAGACGGTCATAATATTATCAGGTATTGTGACTTTGTAAATTTAAACCAAAAAGAGAGAAAAACACTTTTTTTCAATTTTGTGCATATATTAATATATTTCGTGCGTGTAAAATTTTTATTTCGCAGCGCGTCCTCGGATGGGACTGTTAAGATTTGGAGTTTAAAGACCACCGAGTGTATAGGCACGTACAAATCGTTGGGCGCCGCCGATCTTACGGTGAACAGCATACATCCCCTTCCTCGAAATCTGGAACACTTCGTCGTGTGCAATCGTTCGAACACAGTAGTGATCATGAACATGCAAGGTCAGATCGTGAGATCGTTCTCGAGCGGTAAACGAGAAGGCGGTGACTTTGTTTGCACGGTGGTGAGTCCGCGCGGCGAATTCATCTACTGCGTCGGTGAGGATCTCGTACTGTACTGCTTCTCCACGTCATCGGGAAAACTTGAGAGAACTCTCAACGTGAGTATTGTAACATTTCATCACAGTGTACGTTGAAGTAAAACAAAAAAAAAAACAAAATAAAACTCAATATTCACACTTTGATTTTAGATACACGAAAAAGATGTCATAGGTTTGGCGCATCATCCCCATCAAAATTTGCTGTGTTCTTACAGCGAGGATGGTTTGTTAAAGCTATGGAAACCTTAAATAAAAAAAAAAAAAAAAAAAAAAAAAAAAAAAAAAAAAAAACCAATTAAGAAATTTTCACTTCTTTTTTGGTTTATTACCAAAAATATCATGTACGTATTACTCCACTTATTCTTCCATTATGTATAAACATCGGACAATGATAAATATAAACGCATGCTGTGTACATTCATAATTTCGATCGCTCTCTCTCTTTCTACTCGATAAAAAAAAAAAAATCCAAAGCACCGAAACGTACATAAAAATTATGATTTTTCTCTGCGCGCTGAAATTACGAGTCTCTTTTCGATGTTTTCACGCCTTATTCCGGTTCTCGCTAACGAGGAAAGGCGTGATTTTTTTTTTTTTTTTTTTTTTTTTACGGAAAAATCGTCGATATTGCTGAAGCATTGGAACGTTAACGCGTTCTGCGCGAACAATAACAGACATTATTACGCCCGGCTGTATCTGATCGTGCGAACCTAATCGTTACACCGTCGCCGACGTGAGTTAGTCGGGGCAGGTAAATAGGATACGGGGTGGGTGGTTGTGTGATCCGGGACTCCCACTCCACCGTTCCGGGGCTAAGTGCACCTCTCTCCCCCTCGTGCCTATTTTCCTTGCGCGTCGTCACGTAGAACGCGGGGCCCCATCGTCGGCTCGCGCTTCGCCGTAATTGGGCCCCGAGCAAATAAGCAATCACTATATTTCGGCTCGGCAAATATTATAATAACAGACCGCCGGGGTTAACCGGGTTATCGGTCGTACGATCGGTGGCCGGCTCAGGCGTCTTAGACAGCGCCAAAACCAGCACCGACCTGCTGCTTCTTTTTGCGCGCGTCCGTTTTTACGGCTCACGGCCGCTTACCGAAAACGACCCCTTGTTAATATCTTCATAAAGCCCTATGTGCGAAAACGCATCCGGTCGAGGAACGGCGATCAATCAAACCGATGCCCCGATGCGTAGGACGTAGGTTTAATCGAGAGACGATTATGCGAAATACGTTTTGCTTGCGTAATCGATGTGATCGAAGGTGATTTCGAGGGTGTTTATTTGTTTACGTGAGTTGTTCTATCTACAGTTTTATTTATTATACAATAAAATAAAATTCTGTGATTTTTTTCTCGTAATTTTAGATATTCTCAAAAACTCGTTTAGAAGTTTAGAAAATGTTGATTCCTCCGAGATTTCAGTTGTGTGAAAAAAAAAAAATACTATTCGAGCGACAAGCATTTTTTGCCAACAAAGCGATACATTTTGTTTCGTATATATCTTTTCTGACGGTGAAACCTACCATTTACGTAGTAATTTCACGACGTAAGTGAGATCGGCAAGATTTCCTCACAAAGCCCTCGACGATCGCGTGAAAATTCACTGTCGGTCTTTTTGGCATGTAATCCACACACGTGAAAACAACAAATGGACCCGGAAAGCCGTTCCGCTTTCTTCTTTCGGTTCTGCTTAATGCGACTTTAATGCCATCGTAAGATTTTTCACTTTACTCCGGTGTATTTCCGGTGGTCTCGCCCGCAGTGGTAGTCGGACGAATTATCGGTTAGTTTCTTGGTCGCTCATCGCCGATTTTTCTTCCTTCTAGTTAACTCGAAACCGCTAGCTTCCTTTATGACAAGTTTCAACATTTACAAGTATCGTAACTTTTGAGTAAAAAAAAATTTTAATATTCTTTTATTTTGTTAAATTTTCGAATTTTAATTTTAAAATTACAAAAGAAAATCGAGGAAGTTCAGTGAATTGGACACTGCAATCGACCGATAATCGACGTCTCGTGATTGCACACGTGTGTGTGATCTGCCGCGCGGGAGGATGCACATTTCGAGATGATTAGACGCGACGCGGCGCATCGTGTGTCTGCCGGGACTGTTTTGTGTCCGGGATAGAACGCGCGTGTGATCACAAGTATTCATCGACCGTAAAGGATTGTTTCGAACGGTTCGAATTAACTGTACGCGCGGCCATCACACGCGCAAAACCAGATGCTACTCTTAGTTACAGGTACCGTTGCCGTCTCGTAATCGCTGTCAGACACCGACTTCGACGCACACGTGATCGCACACGTGAAAATAAATTTGTCATGTAACATGTCTTTTTCGACGAAAACACATTGTTTTATCGTTTGAGTGACGCGCGATTATACGTAAACGAAAATGCAAACGAAAGAGCGACAGTGGGGCGCAGGTGTCCCGTGAAAGGGCTTTTGGAAAGTCGGTGAATTCTCGGTGGAGGGAGGAACTACGAACGGTTGGTTGGCTTGCGAGGGAAGGAATTTCGCTCCACTAATTTCGCTTCTTCCGACGTGATATCGTACGAGTGCTTTCAAACCTTATCGAACCCGTTTGTTTTCGCAGAAGAGCGAAGCTCTTTTTTTATTTTCATCTCGCGTATACGAAGTCGCTTAGCGACTCTAGAGAATATATCGTAGGTATCGTGTGTCAAAAAAGCACGAAGACGAAACTCTTCTTAGAGAAGACGAAAGATAGAGATACTCGGGCGAGTATAGACTTCGATTATATCGGTCTGAAGATCGGCTTTTCCCTAGCTCTCATTTCCGTATTTCCGGAAGAACTCCCCCCAATATTTCGCGATCATAATTTGTTAATAATTGGACATTGCGCTTATGGGCCCGTGGTAAGAGGAAAGGGCCTCCTCTCTCGCTGGCCAACTGGCCCCAGGTGTGTGCACGGGGAGCGTGGCGGACGCGTGCTTCTCCCCTCTTTTTAACCTTCTTCGCTTGCAGCCGAACGCGCTTGATTCGACTCGCTCGCTTCTTTCTTCTTCTGCCTCTATCACTTCGCGATTATTCCCTCCTCTCCGCTTCGTCTCGCAAGCTCACTCCCAATCGCCGCCCAATTTGACGCGCGCGACATTCGCACGCGCAGATGTTGCTTCTCGTGAGAAATTTTGTAATGGAATACGACGCGGTCGTTTTTTTTTTTTCTCACGATTTGTAAGTCGATCTCGGAAAATTCGTGAACGAAGACGCCGCGAGAATCTTACACGTAGAATCAGAATAATGAGGAACATACAACCTATATTCTTGCACGAAGTAACTTAATGACAGATACGTTAATTATCGTACAAGGTGCAGGAGACCTCGGCAAGACAAGACGTAAAATGGTTAAACGGGGTATCGTCGTGCGGGCGTAAGTTGAGCTGCGAAGGTTGAGTTTCGGCTCGGAGCTTCCCTTCCTCCCCCCCTCCCGCAAAATGGAGGAGGGATTTGCATTCGCGGAAAGGTGGCAATTACTCCGCGCAGCGGAATATAACGCAATTATCGAATTAACCCTCGCACCCCCACATAATTGCTCGCGACTTCACGATTTAAGTGGATAATCATTGGGAACCGGTCTGACTTTCGGCCGAGCGCCGAAATTCGCCCGGAGACGAGAGCGTTTCGAGAGTGTATGTGGGGCGGCAGATCCGCGGCGAGAGATGCATCGTGTAATTTAAACGTTGCACGTACTACGGCGCGCACGCACCACGTTTTCTCTAATGGCAAAAAAATTTATCGGTCAAACTCCAGGATCGGGAGCCAAAGCGCGATCGAACTTCGCGCTCTATTTTCCCTCTCATCAATTTCCGCTAGTTAGAAAAAAAAAAAATCGAGTGTCCCGGATGAGAAAGAAAACTGATGCTGCGCCATCATTTATTATTGTTATTAGGTTTTTTAATTTCTCTTTTCTCCTTAAAACGGCGATTCGTTATGAAATATCGACCAACAATTCGCCGCGTCTGCGTTTCGATCGCAAACTCGACGAGAGATTTCTTCACCGATCGATCGGACCACTCGGTCACACAGGAGGGTGCCGGTTATTGTTATATGTTGCCGGTTTATAGCCTTCACATTTTCACCTTTCCCTTCTCTCTTGCGCCTGCCTTGCGTTCGCGCGAGTTTCATTGTTTCGCGGGCTGCTGAAAAACTCCCCATTGTGTGTGCAGCATCGCGTCGATCTCAATGCACGAATTCGAAAACAAGGCCGCGCGATTGTTTCACTCCTCCTTTGAGTCTATTATTCTCGGCGCCGAGCTAATTTGCCGGCCCGTTCGTCGGCCCGACGACGATTTACAGAGAACATCGGCATCACTAATTTGAAGGAATTTCGAGAAAAAGTCTCGAACAATGAGAGAGAGAGAGAGAGAGAGAGAGAGAGAGAGAGAAAGAGAAAATTCTCACGTGTAATTTGGTGGCAATTTTGTGGACTCATACAAAAGCAAACTTTCGAAAAATTTTTCCCGAAGGAAATTTTTTTTCTCTAATATCGATTTTTTTCTTTTATCTTGGAACAGAAAATTGAACTATAATTGCTCATCTCATTAATCTCTAGTCGCACCTCATCGTGTGAAGCCGGTCGATTTTTTTCGTGCGAGAACATTCGTAACTGTCTCGTACACCGACTGAGAACTTCCGATTCGATCACAAGCAACCACCTCCTCGTTTCGAAGGGCGCTTCTTCGGCGCTTAATCACTAGGCTACCGACACTTCGTATTCGTTTTACAAATGCCGTGCTTGTGGGAAAATTCAACGTCGCGAGCGCGGCCATCGAACCTCTCGTCTTCTTCTTCTTCTTCTTTTTCTTCCGCTTGTCTGCGTTTGTTAAAGACAATCGAAGAAAAAATCAATCCAGTTTTTTTTTTATCTTCTTCAGTTTTTTTCGTCTTTTAAATAAAAAAACAAACGTTCCCAATACACTTTAATTACTGTACATTATTTTCTTTAACAAGTGTCGAATTACTGGGTTTTTTTCTTTTTTTACATTGAGGACGTCTCTGAATAGATTTTCCTCTCATCCATCTTCCTCCGGCAGATCGTCACGCACAAACGAGAACACGCCGGTGATCTTCTCGAGAGAGAGAGCCGCGTTACAAATCACCGGAATCAGCCCGGGAGGCCACCACGATTCCCGAGAAGTTTCTTTCTCTCTCACTTGACGGCGGTCCGCTCGAAAGTTCCGAAAATCAATTTTTTTCCCCCAGGACGTCAATTAACGGAGTTTTTCCGTCTACGACGTAGGTCTCTCTTGCGGAGGGAGCGCGACGACTTCGGAAGCCTTAATCGTCGCCGGCTCCCTTGTCTCCTCTCTCGACCATTGCAATTTTCAAACTTTCGGCTACCGCGCGCTTGTCTCCTTCCTCTCGAGAGTCACTCGTTTTTAAGGTGTTAATCCCTCTGGAGAGGACGTGACTCGGCAGACCAGTTTTCCCGAACGAGCGGCAACGGAGAACAACGACAGGAGAATAAATATTTAGCTATCACCCACGGCTCAGACGTCTACATCTCATGTATGTATGTATATATATATACGCGCTGTTTGTCCGCCTAATCGACGACTTCGTTTTTTCACCTGTCATGAAAATATATTGATTATTTGATATCATTGAGAGATTGTCGAAAATAAAAACAGACACACACAAAATAACGCAAAGCTATTCACACATCAAACTTGTACGATTATCGCACGGGATATGGGAACTCGATGTTCAGGTGTATACGCTCGCACAGGATGCAAGCAAGCAAGTTCGGATCCGAGCGAGTTGGACTTCAATCGCCGGACCGGCGATTAAAACCGGTGTCGTGCCGGTAACTCTCTTCTCTCGGCGGAAGTTCTCTATTTCATCTTTCGATTATATACAACGTGAGTACGCGTGTAATCGGCTTACGCGTGTTCGCGGTTAGCTTGATCGAACGACGTAGTGTGCAGAGATCCAGAGAAGGGTCTCGAGAGAGATTTTCGGACGCACTCTTTTACACCCGTACACAACAACACGCTTCGACGCTTGTCCGAGAAAGAGAAGGCGTGCGAAGCGAGAGAAACGCGCGGCCGGCGGCGGCGGCGGCGGCGCGAATTAGGCGACGCGCTTTGACAATCCTAATCTCGTGAAATATACGCGCGAATAACGAGAGATCCACAAGAGAAGACACGTCGGATTAAAACACACTGCAACCGAGTCGCTCTCAGAGGGTGACGCTTTGCTAAATGGCGCTAATAGTAATCCTATTCATTGTGACGCGATACTTTAGGCGCGCCGTATCGTCCCACTTGTGTGCGGATTACGACCGAAAAAGACGAGCGATTTCTTTCACACAAGAGCAAAACCGAGAACAGGGCGAGGAGAGGAAGCGACACGTCTTTGCGGAAGATGATATCTCTATGAGAGGTGTTGAAATAAGAATAATTTGTGTCTTTTATATAATATCCTAACTGTAATAAATAAAATAACAAATTAAATGTAGAAAAAAAAGGAGAAAAAAAGAAAGAGACAAACAAGTGATGGGAGAGCCAACCGAAACAAAACTTCAAAGATATACCTTCAAAACTGAAAATTATCCCCACCTTTCTAATTCTTCTTTTCTTCATGAGTAAAAAACTCAGATCTTAAAAAAACTATTTATAAATCAAACTTTCGGCATTATTTATGTGCGGAGATTCTCCCACGCGGGAGAATCTCTTCGTCAAAATAAAATTACATTTCTAGATGTCTCGAACATCATCTTCCCGGAGCACAGCTACAGAGTAATAAACTGCGACGATGACTTCATCATCGAGTTCAGACGAATAAGAGACGAAAGGGAGAGTCCTGGGTGCGCGCGTCAGTCTCGTCGGACCGCGGGGGTTCGAACCGGTCCATTACACCCGCGCGTCCTAGTTATTAATTATGCTCGTGCCACCGCGGTCGCTTCTTGCGATTAAACGCGCGCGGCGCATCCCGCTGTCTTCTCTCACACCGCGTGGACTCATCTCGGAAGTGTGGCCGTTTCCCGGCGGGACGTCGTCAGTACTCGTTTTGTGTCCGGCTCGTTCCATATATCCAGCTGCGCGCCACAGTTCTCTCTCTCTCTCTCTCTCTCTCTCTCTCTTCTAGCGCGTATTACATATTAGTCGGGACGTTATAATCTTCTACACAAATAGATCTCACACAGACCGCGCGCTGAGAATGCGCTCTTGTAAATAACGCTCCGGCGGAACGCTCTTCTTCTTTCTTTTTGCTCTTTTACGATTTAATTCTAAAAAAAAATCATTGCATTTTATTTATTGAGAAGTCCGAAAGTCGAACTCGATCGTGATCGAGCGCCCTTACTGCAACTGACAGATCGAGCAATGCTTTGACACGCGAAGTGGCTCACGTGCGTCGAACGACGAGAAGCGCGCGGCCAACACGCGCGCGTACGTACATAAGCGCGTACGTGTAATGTTGTTTTCCCTGCTCTCGCGTAATTACGATTATATAGGAGCGCGCGCACGTGTGCACGTCGGCGGCGGTGTTTTACCTCGCGCTGGAGATCGTGGGAACCGGCGTGAAAGGAGAGAAGACACGCCGAGCACAGAAAGAGGAAGGACGGAAGGAAGGACGGACGAAATCTCTCGATGCGAAGAAATGGACGGAAGGACGGAGAGGGAGAGACAAGAAGGATCGAAGGGGGGGACAAAGGGGGAGAGAGTGAGCGAGGGTGAACGGAGGCTGTGGACCCCGAATCTTCTCCTCTCTCTCTCTCTCTCTCTTGGTCTCTCCGGTTCGGAGCGCGCAGAAACGCGAGCACTATAACGATCCGTTGTGCTGTTTGAGAGTGCGTCAATGGCACTTCCAGCATTATGGGCTCGATCAAAGCGTTATATTGTTTGAGGTCTTATTGCACCGGCCCGTGTAAACTCTTCGCGTTTACGAGGAGGGTCTCGAGCCGAGAGCGACACGTACCAAAACACTCACCGGTCGCCCGCGATTATCGATAGGCGTGTGCACTCTTTTGATCTCCGAAACGTAATCTCTCGCTTCGCATAATAATAATAATAATAAATACGCGAAAATTGATTCCGGTCGCGCAGGAATCGTCGTTGAAACAATCGAAGAACATTAAACGAAAAGTACTTGTGTGTGTCTGATTTTTTTCATTTTTCAAATACATCGTTTGAGATGATTCGAATCAAATTTGTCTCTTTAACTGCTGCGTGAAATGTTTAACAATATAATTTATTTCGTTAAAAAGACAGATTTGCGCGCACCTCGATAACTTCGAGTTGCGATAAAGACGTTTTTCCAAGGTGAGAGAGGAGAACAACATCAGGAGACAGTGGCGACGGGGAAGTCGCGGGGATATAAACGACGACGGAGATCCCGTCGGCGCGCGACGCGCGATAATTGGTAGCTCGGCGGAGAAGTATTTTCTACGTCGGTGGATCGTCGTCGTCCCTCTTCGTTGTAGTCAGTTGTAGTAATTTAGCAGGTAGCCAAAGGCCCCCGAGAGCTGTGGTCTCTCTCTCTCTCTCTCTCTCTCTCTCGCGGTTGGGGATCACGAGCCGCCCTATCTCACGATAGCCCTGGTATCCCCCTCGCGCGCCCTTCTTCCATTCTGGACTCCTTTCCCCCTCGCCCCTCGGCCCTCTCTGCCGGTCACCCGCCGTTGCAACCCGCGCGCGTATTTAAAAGCGTTTAAGGGCGCTCTCTCGAGTGCTCTCCTGCCCCGGTTCCACAATGGTTTCTTGCGTATTATTTGTTGGTGAAATAACATGCTGTCAGTTATGGGGGATATGCTAAATATATAGGCACGCTAGATATTCCCGAAGGAGAATCGATCGAACTTCACTTCGGTCGGCTGGTCGTCCGACGTCGTCGTGACGCTCGAGTGTTGTGCTTCGAGTCACGGCGAGCCACGGCACGCTCGGACTCGAAAGAAAGGGGGGGTGCGAGAGGAAGAGGAAGGCGGCGGAGAGAAGGGGGTGATCTTTATATACACGTTCCTCTCTTTCACGAGACAATTTGTAACAATCGAGAAGGCATCGCGGCTCGCTTCGGGGGGATGGATCGCGCGACGGGACGGATCGATTCGACCGCGGGCGCGCCCCAACCCTCTCTCAACCGTCTCTCTCCTCCTCCACTTCTCCTTTTCGTTCGACGCGCCAGGAAGGCGTGGAAGCACCGTTTATTTTTTTGGGGTCCCGCCGTCGATATCCGACAATCGTTTTTCTCCTGCCGCAAGAAGAAGCGCGCGAGAAAGGCATCGCAAGGATTCCGGATAGAATTCCGAACGCCGCCTCGCTACCGAGACGCAGAACGTCTCGAAACGGCACGCACGGCTTGCGTTTATCCTTGCAAACAGGCTCGGACGAAATAATATTGATCCTTTTGAAACTTTTCCTGTGCGAGAGAATTAAGGAATTGTTCACGAGAGAGACGAGCGTGAGAAAGAGACTGCGATGACGATGAGACGGCAGAGATTTTTCTACAAGCAGATAAGCGATTTGGCAAAATTATCATATTTTTTTGTTTCTTCTATATGTAATTTTATTTATAGGCAACTCTGGTTATTACATCAGTTTATAAATTGATAAACTGTCACGCGCGCGATCGACTTAGTGCTCGTTTATCTCGATTGTTTCCTCGATTAGTGTTTTTTTTTTATTCGACTTATATACTTCATGTTCACGGTCTTTTTCTCTCTCTCTCTCTTTCTCTCTCTCTCTCTCTCTCTCTCTGTTTGCTTAATCTAATAAAGCAACTAATAACTAATAATAACTTAATATACTTCGGCTTGAAAAAGAGAAGGCCGCAATTATGTGCTCTTTAATTATGATCCTGCGCTCGATCGAATCGACGTTATTTGATTATTGAGCCTGGGCGCGTACATAAAATAATGAAGGGGAGGAGCTGTTTGTTTTTCGGACACTGATGGGACCCGGAACGGCGAATTTAGGACCGGATCGGCGTCCGATCGAGTGTATCGAGCTCGTGCAAGCACGGTCATGTGAGAAGAAGAATGATGTCAATGTTTTTTGCGGTGATGCGGCGAAGGGAACGAAATTTATTACGCGTCGCTTTCGACCCGAAGTTATATTCACGAAATATAATATGTTTAGAAATACAGTTTGATTATACATTTTGTTCGGAATTTGAATTAATTATATATTAAAAATTATTTTGACTTAGTTTTAGATTTTTTTTGTTAGAAAATTTTAATTCAATCCCTAATGTGTTCTTAAAGAACGAGTACAATGAACGCTTGTGTATTAGAGCAATATGGAAGCGGAGCAGTTTTTCTCTCGTAAGCACTTATGATAATAAGATGAATAGGTTAACGGTCGGACGAGAAAATGAAGTGGACCACGGTCCGCGCGCAGCTGTGTTACCACAATGCACGTGCCGCCGCGTTTCGCACGCGTGTGACTCGCATGCGCTCGCTATCGTGTACGCAAAACGGCACGTGACCCGGTTTTAATCGCGAATCACTCAGAGAAACATTATTATCGTAATAATTATTAGCCGCGAGATACTATGCGCGTACGTACTATGCGCGAAATGTAATCTGCGCGCAATCGCCACATACCGTTAGCTGGTACTCGCGCAGATGTTGTAATGCCAATCGTCAGTCGTTTTCATTATCGCAATCGCGTTTTTCACACTCAACGCGATGAACGATCTTAATAATTATTTGCAGTAGACAAATAAAAACTACTATTACTGTTTAGCGAACAATATCTTTGGGAAAGAAAATAAAAAATATCGAAAACAAAACATGATCTGTAGTCTGCACATGTTACATAGAAAAGTTTAAACTGCGTGTGTATAAACGGAGACAATGACATTTAATTTATAAATAATAATTTCCATGATGAGATCTCCGACATTGTTTTTGATCGTCCGATAGAGTATTGCTAGATAGATCGGGCGATTAACGTCGATCCGGGGCGCGATATAACCGATTACGTTTTTTGCTCACAGAAGGTGTGAGTCTGACTGACAGGCGGGGGTGAGTGGGGAATAAAGGGGATGTGTTCGCCGACACGACAACCCGCATCTCCCGCGGCTTTTTCGGACAGGATTCGCCATTTCGCGATGAGAAACGAGATCTCGTTAGTATCCAATCTGGTTAACGTTATGACAACCTCCTCCCGGCAATTACCGGATTACAATGTAAAGATGCTAAAGGTGGTAAAACGCTGACAGGGTCACAGACGCTTATCGCGGGGTCTTCTTATTTGAGATGCCTCTCTCGTAACGAGTTGCTGCGAGAGGCGTGGGCGGACGCGTCGGTGCGTGAGAGAGACGGCGCGTCGTTCCTTATTTCTTGACGGGATAATTTTCTCCCTCGCGCGGCTTATCCCACCTCCCGTCGTTCCGCGTGTATAATTCGCGCGCGCCCTTACGTCGCGTCACGAGCGTCGGAGAGGCGGCTCGTAAAGGCCACGGGATTTTGGCTTATTTGCCACGTAAGTTTTCAGCAGCACGCCGGATGCTTTCTAGAAACAGTTCCTGCGCTCATCAAACGCGCTTATATATATATTATCGTAGACCACTCGCGTGAGACGTTTCAATAAAGAAAACAAAAAAATACATTCACGCTTGTCCCGAATTTGAAAGAGATTGCTGTACAGCAAACACGATTTCAAATTTAAAAAATTAGTTCTTTTTACGTTTTTTGCTGTGAAATATTAAAATGAGAGTAAAACGAGAGAATTTTAAATTTTTTGCATACAAGCTTCAACATTTTTTTCTCCCGTTAACGAAGTTGTTGCAAAGTTTGCGCGCGCCTTCAGCTCTTCTCAAAGTGAAAAAAAGTTTTTTTTTATAATATGGAATTAAAATATGCGTCTCTAGATTTTACTCAATTAATTACGAAAAAAAAAAAAAAAAGAGGATTACAGTTGTCACGTGCGAAACAGCGGAAGTGTTTGCGCGCGTCATAAAAGTTTCCACACGCACGAGAGGCGCGCCATGCGCAAGTGTCATGAGCCGCGCTTCGGTTGCTCTTTTATTTCCGAGGTGTTCCGGCTATCGGTCAAGGTAAAGTGTTATTTGATTTGTGGCCGGGGAGAGAGTGCCGTTTGTCTGTAATAAGCAAACCGCCTCTTCCTTAATATATCTATCTTGATAGCCCGATGCGCGCGAGTGCGTAACATAACTTTACAACGCGCTCACGAAAATGTAACTGCGTTACGAGGATTGTAAAGAATACTTTTTTACGCAAGTCGAAAGCGAATAACACATCGCTGGGACGTGTCGTTTGTGAATTAATTCTCTTAAATAAGAAAGACATATTATCGGAAACAACACAAATAGACAAAAAAACGTTTCAAATGTCTCATCTTGTAAATTAATGAGACGTATATATGTACGCGCGCAATTGAAGTTGAAACAAAAAATCTATCTTTATAAAATAAATGCGTTTTTTTCTCCCTGAACACTTCCTGTTTTTGCGCATTCGCGAAAAGCTTCTAATCAATGCGGTCATTATTTCTTCCTCAAGTTTCCCGCTAAAGAGGCGACGTTGTTTTTGATACGATCGTAAAAGAAAGAAGAAGCGCTCGTGCGCGCGCGCGTGTATATGAAACATACAAATGCAGAGACAGAGACGAAGCCATACGAAGCCATAACGCGCGGAGCGCTGCAGCGCGATAAAAGTCTTTAGGCACCTGTCGTTTGCGCTCTCAGATCACCAGAAAAAGAACCGGCACAGATGCGCTGCTTCGCTCATTCCTTCCGCCGAGACGATGAACTGACACTCATCTGAAGATATATCTTCTCTATTAGCGCTGATGAGTTTTCTTACCGTTATTTCTGCGCCGTAAATCTGTAATTAATCGTATCTATTTTAGCAAGCTCGAGTGCGAGTGAATAATCGAGTCGAAGCGGCTTGGAGACAAGTTACAAAGTTTGTCTCAGATATTACAGTAGGAAGAATTTAACCAACGTATTATATTATACATGTGAAACATAAAAATAAACTGTATTTAAAATAGCTCGGTTTTCGGCCTTCTTTTGCAGCCGCGCCAAGTTGTCTTGCATTAAATATTCTATATTAAAAAAGGCATTTGGACCGAGAAGTGCGTATTTAGGGTCGAATATATCGCACCTATTGTTGCCTCTTTTCAGCGTTGCCGATTGGTTGGTTGGTTGTACGAGTCGAATCGAATCGGTAAGATCGAAAGAGTAAATAATGAAAAGCAATTTTGAGACAGTTCGTCGTATATGTAGAGAAAATTAAAAACGCGTAACTAAAGTCACGTGACAGGAAAGAGTAGAAAAACAACACGTGAAAATAACGTGAATGTAATTTATATTATATATAACATTAAATAATACATATTATACATATAATTTATTATATATTTATAATATTATACTTTATATTGTATTATATGTATTATATACATACTACAGTAAGCTCACTGACCTCGGCCGCGCGACCTTGGTGGGGGGGGGGTCACTGACCCGGCCGCGCGACCTTGGCGGAGTCACTGACCTCGGCCGCGCGGCCTTGGCGGGGTCACTGACCTCGGCCGCGCGGCCTTGGCGGGGCACTGACCTCGGCCGTGCGGCCTTGGTGGGGGAGGGGTCACTGACCGCGGGCGCGCAGCCTTGGTGGGGAGAGGGTCACTGACCTCAGCCGCGCGACCGCGGCGGGGTCAATGACCTCGGTCGCGCGACTGCGGTGGAATCACTGATCTCGGCCGCACGACCGCGACGGTGTTACTGACTTCGGTCACGTGATTACGGTATATATAATCCGACAGTATAAATTATAATTTTATATATATTAGTTTGTATGTGGCCAAGAAATTAATGTCGGATAATCCGACAGTATAAATTATAATTTTTAGTGTCACTATTGGAACTTTGTTGTGCGTGATTCGTCGCGCGTGAACCTGGCGCGAGGCACTATTGTGTCTCTTGATCTTCACTGCAAGTTTTGTTTTATCGAGAAATAATGATTTTTATTGTAGTTAATGTATAAAGAATATATTCTACAATAAATGATATTTATATGTATATGCAATTTTTTCGATACGAAAAAGTATTTGCGAAAGAAACGAGCATTGAAATCTCCACGAGTGCCATAACACGTATGCGCGTCCGGTTATTAATGTCTCCGCAATGTCGAGCATTGATGTCTCCGCAATTTCGAGCATTGATGTCTCCCCGCGGAATCTCGTCTTCTTACGGACTTTACAGAAAATATGAAATGAACGCGCATGCGATTAGTGTTTAGTGCATTATAAATATATTTATTAATTAAACCAGAAATTATATACTAGTAATTTTTTCCTGTTTTATTTACATATATTTAAAAATCAAAAGATTCACACAATGTTAAGATCTCTCAGTATAATATTAGTTCTTATATATATTTTACCCGCAAAACGCGCACATTTTCGTAGATTTCAGTTTGGCAATCTAAGGATCGCAATATGGCGCGAATTTTTTTTTTTTCGAGCCAAGTATCCGATGTGGTCCACACACGCACGGTTTTTCGGCACCGGTGAGCGCGAGGCATACGAGCGTGTAATTTCACGGCGTTATACGCGGACGATTTCACAGCAGTAATTCGCTCTGCTTCCACGCGCTTCGTCTAGTAAGCGCGCCGTTGCCGAGCCGACGAAGATCGTGTACAGATACGTCCCGAACAAGCTTGCTCCGGACCACCCGGACTATTCAAAATGACACGTCTGATCCGAGCGAGAGACGTACGACACGACCCCGCGGTGTCCGATGTCCCTACGGGAACGGTGACACTTGTAAGCGGTTGCTAGTACACAGAAATCAGTGGCGATCGCCTTTGTCGTCATCAGCCTCTAGTTAAGATTCGACCGACACGACCTATGTGTGTATCTTTGACAGATCTCTGACGTTGTTACAAAAATCGCTATCGCGTCGCAATCGATAGCTGCTTTTGCGCCGTGTAACATAATATTTTTTTATACCCCGCGGAGTAATGCGCATAATTAAACTCTCAAAACTTCGTAGTCTTTTGCGAAATGTATTTTCAACAAAAGAGAAATCTCGGAAAAGAAATATATATATATATACGGGTTTAGTTATAAATTTCTATTTATTCACATTAAATTGAATAAATAGAAATTTATTCAATTTTTAATGTGATGCAAGCACGACGTTATATACGAACTGCGCCTCGCATTTCGAGGAAAATACATATAATCTCGAAGGCAATCATCTAGTCGTATTTCAACCGCAACCTTTCGTTTCGCGAGCGGACGAACCGCCATTTGTTAATGACGAACGAAACCGACGAAAGAAAGAAGAAGACCCTGCCGCGTTCTCTTCTAAACGCGCGCTTCATCTACTCATTAACTATGCATTCGGGTGGGTTGAACTTCGCTAGATATTTCGGTAAAGAAGGGGACGCTGTTCTTGTAAATTTCTTTTCTTCGCGTTCTTCCGAATTTCTCGTTGCCGTTCGGAAATATCGTAATCCGATCGCGTCCTCGAGACCGAGATGAAAGCCCGGGTGAGAGTGGGAGAGCAAAGTGCGACGTGTCCAGATAGAAGTGAGAGAGGAGAAACAGAAGGATAGAAAAGATCGAAAGGCGAAAGAAACGACACGATCTTATTCGGTGATCTTCATCCGATCTCTTCGGAAAGGGTCTTCGGAGGTTCCGTCTTCGCACCTATTTCAACGCGCAGGTCTTATCAGGCAGATCGGATCAGCCGGTCTATTTGTCTCTTATACGAGAAACTCTGCTGCGTCACGGAGTATCTCGCTGTTTTTCGTCCGGTGTCTTTTCGCTTCTGCGATCCAGATCTTCAGATCCGTTCGTCGTCGTCGTTGTCGTCGTCGTCGTCGTCGTTTCGGGAAACAAAACACGGCCCACAACGACATTAGTTATCGCGCTATTGCTTTTTTTCCTGGGAAAACTGTACGGTTTTACTCAGTTCGATCGCTAATCATATATTTCACCCGAGGTTTCCGAAAGAAAGTGAAAAGAATCGTCCGCGTGTGTTTTCAAACACGCACACATGCACACATCTCTCGCTCTATTAATAATTTTAAATTATTCCGACGTTTTCGACGTTTACGGAAATTCGACGGGTTCTCACGAGGTGATGAGGAAAGTGAGTGAGAGAAAAAGAGTGAGAGTGAGAGAACGTGCGTCGAAAACCGTCGCCGCCCACATCCGGAGGCATCGGGGACGGCGGCGGCGGCGGCGGCGGCGCCATCGCCTCCGTTGTTGGTTTTGCCGGTAATCGTTAATTCGCGCGTTTATCCCGCGCGCGATCTCAACCCCCGTCCTAAATTGGGCCGGTCTCATAAATCTCACGACCCGTCTCCCGTCCGTTCAATTTCAGATAATATAGCAAGGCGCTATTCTCTCTCTCTCCTTCGTCTTCGTTCCGCGAAACCAAAGGCAAAGGAGGGAAAGAGAGAGAGAGAGAGAGAAAGAAATCGCTCTGTACACATAACGGTTACCTCCTCGTCTCACTTCCACGCAAAACAGGACGCGTTTACGTTCTTTCCGAGCTCATCAAACTTGTGAAAAAACTGTCCGGAACAAGTTTGAACGAACTTCCGATCATCACGAGACATCTGTTTCGGCGGGCAGAAGCTTGAACATCTCGTAATGTCGTGCTGCAACATCTCTCGGAGTGATACGGCGCTCCCGTATAGGCTACGAAATTCTTTTATTCTTGTCCCGCGCGTAGAACACGTACAAAGAAAGAGTATCAGAACGTAATAAAAGAGAGAACGCATCCCCTTTCGTTCATCCCGATGACTGCGGTAGTCGCGGGATGATTTCCGGCGTCATGATTCGGCACGATTCCTTCTCGGACGCGTATATATCGCGGTCCCCGTAGCCCCCCGAGCCTATTTTCGTCTCCGAGAGGGTGGTGAGAATTAAGGTAAAGGTGAAACATACATATATAGAAGGGGGCGAGGCGCGCGCGCCGCGCGATCCTGCACGGGTTGCGCCGCCGAGGGAGGACAGGGCCATATGGAGAGCATACGGCGAGCAGCAGGCTCTCTCTCCGCTCCCTCTCTTCGAGGGTTTAATCTACCCGCCCGCCAAACTACCGTCCAAAGAAATCAGGTAACCTCCAAACTTGGTGCGCGTCTCCGTTTCCGCTATTAGGCATTTTTACATATGTGCGGACGCGCGGGGCCCGCACGCGTGACGTATGGATCCGGGAAATTGTCCCGCGCGCCGCGCTTCCGGAGAACAGAAGAGACGTCAAGGTGTCCTCGATCGTATCGCGTTATTCTCGTACACGAGAAATATCCATCAAGTGGTGCTTGATGTCTCAATATGTTTTTTTTTTAAATCAAATTATTGAAGTTATACTACACTGCTCAAATAATTTATTTAAAGCTCGAACCGTCTTTGTGACACAACTGATAAGAAATAAAATAATTCTCCAAGATTGTTTGGGAAGAACTCACCTGTTACTTGTTAAAAATATTTTATTAATTGTCAGTACTATCTTTATACTACGTGCATTTGTTTTACAAAGACTTTGTGAACAGGATAGAAAAAAATTCGGAAGCGGATCAAGATATAGAAATTCAGTAATCGAGAGAGAAGATAAACATCCGACCGCCATTGATTTTGGTAACGAACGACAACAATACCACGTCGATGATCGTTCGGCGCGCGTATATACCCTCTCGATTCGTCGATTCCTCGAAGAGAAGAAGCTCGTTTCTAGTAGACGATCTTGGGGCCCGGCTTGTCTCTCCCGCTTGCCAACTGTCCCAGGTGTACGCGGCGAACTCAGGACGAGAGGAGAGGGCCCCGGGAGGACTCAAGGCGTGTGGCTGGCGCGTGCTGCTAGTCCTCGATTCCGATTCCCCGCCCTTAAGTTGCTTCCGATCGTTGCCTTGACTGCCGTCGCCACCACCACCACCGACATCACAGCCAACACCACCCGGTCTCGGCCGAGCCACGATTCGCACCACCGCCGCCGGCATCGTCACGCTTAACGAACACGCGAGGCTCCTTCGTGCTTAAAGACACAAAACTCTCGTTTTGTGCCCGTCTCCTTTTCCCCCCTTTCCTCTTTCTCTCGCCTAATCGCCTTTGGTTTCGGGTTCGGTTACGCATATATTGGGGTATAGGCGCGCGTTGCGCCCCCCACTCCCGAAAAAACTGCGTAGAACGCGCGTCGATCGGGCTGATGGTGCGATATACCACGTACGAAGAGCGAATTGGGATTGTGAAAGGAAGAGGAGACCTAACACACACAAGTGTCGGGTGTAGGTATCTTACGGCTCTCGGGGAGTATTACGATAAGGCGAAGCAACACGATCCACCCTCGCGAGAGATAAGCAGGGCGATAATTACATGTGTATTTAGACGCGCGAGAAGAGATCGAGCGGGGTGCGTCGATTACGTAAAATCACTCGTTGAAATGTTAACAAAGTGTACATGTGAGAAAACATAATCGCCTTCGTTCAACGATATACAAAATTGTTTCTTTCTCTCAATAATGACGACTTCAGAATCTCACTTCGATGCGGTTCGAGATGCGATCAAATTTCACGGATATAATCCGCGAGATGTCAATTACTAAATACTTGATTACTTCGCTAAATGCGCCTCTGGCAGCAGAACGCGAATGACGCGTCCTTGCGTCTCTGTTAAACGGTCGGGATAATCGCTCGCCTAGTATGGAAATGCGAACGACGAAAGTGCACATGTGTTGTATACACACACACACACACACACACATACGTAACTCGGGTGGATTGGATTCGTGCAGCCGCGTCCGATTTTCGTGCAGACGTCCGCGATCACACGGCGCTACCAGATTATCCATTATCAATTTTCGCGGCGTGCGTGCCGACCGCAGGGCGATAATTTGATTCAAACAATCGCCTCGGTCCCGGTCAGTCACGGTAGGTAGATATACACGCGTCGGGACGACTGAGAATTTATGCTTATCTCACGTGTCGAACGTGACACCGCTCGTAGACAGGCTGTGTGTTCGAAAAAGTGTTAAGTCTCCCGAAAACGGTTGATTTGCATTTAATGTAACGACAACGAGCGTGTCCGGAAACGCACGATCGGTCTCTACATTGTAGTCTTAGATCGTCGTCGTGCAGAATGAACTTTTCATGTCCGATTTCTTTTTTATCGTCGTCTCGCTGTCCCGGTATCCGGTTCTCTTTCAAAGACCGAGACTGGTGTCTTCTGCGCATAAAAAGGCACAGACTTGATAAATTAATATCTAGGGAGACGGGAAAAAGATTTTTTTTTTTTTTATACAAACCTTGTGTAATCTCGCGAATCTATTTTTCGACTCGTTTAATTATTGATTTTTAACAACTAACGTAATAATCGTCAACGAGAAAATAAATATAATATATTTTTAAAATATATTATAAATATTTTAAAAATATATTATAAATATTTTAAAAATATATTATATATAAATATAATATATTTTTTCCTTTTTCCTTTTTTTTACATAGTGTCCTAAAATATTTAACAACAGCGGCGTATGTACGTAAAAACAGTGTCTCGAAGCGTGTCAAGCTTTTTCTGCGAACGCGTGATTTCTCTCACGTCCTCGCATCTCGGCCAACTTCGGCGATCGGTAAATTCTCACACATACAGAAGAGACACTGCCGTGTGGCAGAATATACTTATCCTTGCTCCTTCGTTTTTCGCCGGACGACAACAGCAGCGAGCCGGATATCTTCGGGAATCAAGTTTCTCGTTACTAATTTCGTAATATCCTCCGCGCGCGCGCGCGCGAGAGAGAGAGAGAGATCGCAAGAGAGTCGCATGGCACGCGAGGCGTATATACAATGGCCGCACATTGTCCGACACGGCGGATCACCGTGGCAAAAGAGCGGCTCCTTTGATAGTTCTAAGCTGCGTTAGCATTTCTATGGCGACCGAATTGCATCGGCCGGGTTCGTCGAAAAAATCGTCTCGCCGCGCCTGCGGCCGTTATTGTGCAACGCGGCTCCGACCGACAGGTTAAAGCGTTTAGCCATTTATCCCGTCATTGGCGCTAATCAGGAAACCTTATTGGCGCTGCCAAGAGAAATGTATTTATGTGAAACTCTCAGAGACGTGTAAATCGTGCCACGAATTTGCTCCTCATTACAAAAGAGGACGCTCTCGCAAACGAGACTGTCGCGTTATATTCCGTAATCCTTTTTCTCCCTCGTACCGATGAATAACTCCCCGTCATTAGTAAATCACTACGTTTCGGGTTTCGTTTTTGTGGTTCACAAAATCGTATTATTGAAGTAACATGTTCTTTCAAAATTGAAAAAGCTTTTATTTACACGCGATTGCTATTGAGCCGAGTATTATTTACCGATTGACTTTAAGAGACTTCTGATATTGAAAGGCATTTTTCTCATAATGGAAAAAAAAGTAAAAATCTCACACATATACGCGCACACAACATCGGAGAAAGGATCTGACTCGTGGGAAGGATATCCCGCCCACAACTCGATCGCACCCCGATCGAATTAGAGTCGAAACTTTTCCACAAAATCCTGGAAACCAGGGCGTTTCGTTCGATTATGGCAACGTTAATTTCAGAATTGTGGGCATTTTTATAGCTTTAATTGATATTACCGCCTCTGCGGTAGGGACTCTTCAGGATCGCACGGCTCTGGCCTTTGAATGATCCTGAAAAAGAAAATGCGCCAAGGGTTGAAAACCCTTCCGACAACACGCTATCGAGTGAAAATAAATGATCGGATCGAAATTTTTCCTCGACCGATTTTCCGGTTGCGCGCAACAGAAAACTTATTTACAGGTCGAACGGAGGATTCGATTTGATTTGTTTGAAAAACGAACTTCGAAATCACATCGTTACTTTTAAATATTAAAATAATCGACGGAAGTGTCGATACAAAAGTCGGAAATTATAAATTTTTCGAATTTTCACGTTTCTGCGTCGAACAAAGCGGTCGAATATATCCCGCGAATATTGTATATCCCGCGTGATTCTAATATCACGCGAAACGTAATCGCATCCGAAGACGTGGCGCATCGTCCCCGTCCGCGAAACTTTGATGTAAAGTTGATCCGAGAACAACCGTATACGGACGGAGGCATTTTCGGGACCACACAAGTCGACTAGCGCGCATTAAACTTGGCAATACAGGCTCCGCGGAACACAATCAGCGGTAACTATATATTCAATTTTTATATTTGAATATTAAGCAGTGTGGCGCATCCTGTCGTCGACGATCTGTCCTCCCTCCAACGCCCCCCGAACTTCGCGTTCTCACAATCGGAGCCACGCACACACGAACATTGGATATAAGAGTGGTAGCATCTTCTTCGTCTTCTTCTTCTTCTTCTTCTTCTTTTTTTCGCTTATTACGGCGAACAGAAATCGCTCAAGGCATGGACCGTATGGTACTTTTGGCGCATCTTATTACCGGTGCTACTGCATTTCTATCAAGCGGCGCACCGTTCATCAGTCTCAAATTCAGCCAAATGAATGTACAAGTATTTTAAACGTTGTTTCTATTAGTTGCAAAATAGAAGTAAAAAAACTCAAGCTCACAAGATAACTTCAAACTACATCTAAGATAACTATATGTGTATAAAAAAATATATATTAAAAAATTACATTTTAAATTTGATTGTCAAACAAATTACATATTTGTTATTAAATTTCTCACATTTGTGTTTTTATATTATAGCAAGGGCTGAACTCTCAATGAGACGATGTGAATTTCGTTTTTTCGAAGAAGTCGCTAACGCGTTTAATCCGCGACGGAAAATCCGTCGGAAAACTCGACGAACGACGCACCGTCGTAATTACGAGCGACGTGCGGCAGTCAGGTAATCTTTTTTTTTTTTTATTTCTGAAGCATGATAAACTAGCGCTCGTCTAGTGCGGCTCGGGAATTTGCCTCTATGATTTATGCTAATGCGTCGGACCTACCCCAAAGCAGTCTCTACTAAACGCTCTATTAGGCTTAAGTTAATTACGACTACCTTCCTGCGGCGAGCTCTGCTCCGAAACTCTGCCGATCGTTACCATATTACAATACATATATATTACATCCGATTAACGAACGCGTGTTTCATGAATGTTAAAAAATACAATGGGGGGTATCTTTCTTTCGTTTGACGGCACGACACCGCAAGTGACCCCGCTTTCTTTCCGGTTTTCACCGTCATTCGTAACGACCGAGAGGAATATCATTTCCCTTTCATTTCACCCTTTGTTTTCTCTATTGTTCTTCCCCACCGTTCTCTCCCGCGTCGTCGGCATGCGTGAGTTTCCTTTTTAATCATGCGTGTTCAAAATATATACGTGATTGTACATCAAACATACAGATTATCCATCTCATGAATTTCGTAATCGTTTACTAATGAACGGATTGTGCTTACTTTATATAAATACGTATCTGTTCTAATTATAAGTCTGCGCTAATTGGATGTGTAAAAAAAACCGAAGTCTTGGGATAACACGAAATAAACAAATTTAAAAATAAAAACGTGATTACGTGTAAGTAAACGAATGTTTTAATATGTTGAGAAGTCTTTTCTATATCCCTTCGATGTAGCATAAAAACAGTTTTTCTGTAATTTTTTTTGAAATAAGTGGAGACGCAATAAATTTTACGATCCCGATCGGGTTCCGTCGAGCTGACAAATTCTCAAAATCACAGGCATTACAAAAACGCGCTCTGAAAACTGTGTCGAAGGATCCATTCGCGTGGATATATTGCGGCGGGGACTGCTCGTGCGTATATATTGCCGGAAACTGTGGACCTCTCTTCCCGAATTGAACAGTCCACGGAGAGCAGCGCCCACGAGAGAAGGACAGCGGATTTCTTCCGGCCACCGACGGACGATTATCGACAAATAACTTCATTTTACCCCGGCAACTATTTCCCGGTGGTTTCGATGATCGCGCCACGGCCGAGACGCGCCGCCTAGTTATTTGCGCACGCCCCGCTACGCCGTTTCCTTTGACGTGATCGTTAATTGACCACCGGATTTCAGGGAAAAACACAAAGTCGCAAACAAGAAACGAAACCCACCACCCCCACGTGGTTGCGTTGTTACACTTTGTGTTGTCGCGACCGACCACCGAAAGCGTAAAGCTATAAGCTCCTAACCGTCGATGATTCTCAGATCGCTCAAAGAGTCGGCTTTACGGTTTCGACGAACGCGTGTCTACTTATTGCAATCGTAAAAAATCTTTTCTATTTCTTTGCTGACCGCGTAAAAAAAAAAAACAGAAGAAATATAAAAGGATTTTTTTAGTGAATTTCACAATCATCGAAATATTGTTTTTTATGAACTATGTCTTTGTCAAACAGGAAGAGAATTTAAAAAATTTTTCATTTTTTTAACGCGAAAATTCGATCGCGATGTGAAAGATTTCGAATTTTCATATTGTGCGAAATAACGAGAAAATGTTTGCGTCGAAAGAGAAAAGCAATTATTTTTCTTAAAATTATGAAAATTGACGGTAAGAAAAAATTATCGAATAAAAAAAACTATATATGTAAGTAATGCGAAACACAGATGTGTATTACGGCTGTTTGGAAGTAGGCCGAATTAGTGTGATTCCGAGACGAAGAAATCTGCAGCCGCCGAATGTTTCCTACTGTCTCGTCTCGTTTTCGGACCTTCGTTACCGGCGAAGAGGGACCTCGTTTTTGAGGAACGTTTCACGCGCTCGGGCATAGAATAGGAGCGCACGTCATGCTTAGAATCACCACCGGGCGAGCAACACAACGACGTTCTTTCCGTAACGACAAAATGAGGAATCTGAAAAGCGGAACCATATATAATGCCGCGATGTTCCCAGAATCAGCGCGGCACGCACTCCCTTAACAAGAAGCCTCTCCCGTCCCGTGTCTGGCTGTAGACACGAGAACAGACCGAGAAGCAGCCGTGACGGGGACGACACGTCCTGCCAATCATCGAGCGGAAGATCACGCGCGCCCAGTTTTAATCCGGCAATTAAAACAATTTTTCTCGACGATACACATTCGGTTCTCCAACATTCTTTCCCGTCGTTACACACGTGCGTACACGCGGGAAGTTCGACAAGTACCTGAAAATCGAAAAATGCGGGTCGAGTGAGTGAGTTGCAAGTTATCAAGGACGGCCATCCGTTTTTTCTCGGAAGGAGCAACAATAACGACTTTGGGTTAATTGCTCGCTTTAGGATCTAATAGAGAACATATCTATCAGCGCGTCGGATTCGATGAATTATTGATGAAACGAACGCGGTTGTGAGGGAAGGTCAATCGGCGAGCCCGAAAGGTGAGGAGGGTGGAATAAATCGACGTTCCCTCTCTCGAAAATATTTCGGCGTCCTATACCTCCGTTGAGAAATTCCGTCTGGTCCGCAAATGTGAACTCAAACGTCTCTATCTGTAAATGCATATTCATCGGACTGACCGTTTTATAGGCCGCGGGGATACAGACACACACGCACGCACGGGGCTGGGAAATCGTCGGGGGAGGGCCGACCGCGAAGAGATCGCCGCTCATACGGCGCTCTCATAAATTACCGCTAGTTGCCGACTAACATGTTATTTGCCACCGAGCTCCACAAATGAGTTCACTTTGTATTTAATTACTCGACTCACGCCCAGGGCGTATCCCGACTCCCAACCCCCGCGCCAGACCGCCTTGCGCGATTTCTCTGGCCTTCGTTCCTTCTCCTTTTCCCTCCGCGTTTGTCTCGTTCTTCTTCTCTCGCAATATAATCGCCGCGGTCTTCATTCCAAGCTTCGCGTTTTGATTTATCGCTCGTCGATCGATGAGTTTACGGTTTTATATATCTTTGATCACATCGGTTGTTTTATATTTTTTCGAATTGCGACAACGTAGCGCGTTCTTACACTTCTGCATTTTGTAGTTACACAATTTTATTGATACCTTTTTATTTATTGATATAAAGTATTATAAATGTGCGTACACTATTTTTTAAGCTGCAGTTTTTGGTATAAACGTAGGCGCGAATTTGATTAATTCAATATCGTCGAATTTGAAAAATGTTGAAGGTTTTTTTTCAAGATCTGCTTCTTTTGTCAAGCGCGCGCGTTATCTCCGTTCCGATTGCGCGATGAGTTTCTGGCGGATCGAGAGGCCCAGACGCGGCGGGATGAGAGTGGGTTGAGCTGCGCGGCGCAGCTCAACGTTGCGGGCAGGTAGATAGAAAGGTAAAAAGGTGGAGGTGTACACACATATATAGACGGGATAGGGCAAGGGCAGAGAAGCAGGTAGGCCAGACTTACCCGCCTGGCCGTCCTAATTATTGGTTCCGCCACAATTCCATCCGTGGAACGAGATGATAATAGATGAAAGCGATCAATTTTTAAATTGCGCCTGATGAACGGAAAAAAGCGAGAATATCGCGCGGGATTATTGGAAATTGGAGCGGAGAGAGAGAGAAACGGCGACGCAAGAAAAATCTCGTAGCACCTGGGAATCATCGATGCCTCTTCTTCCCCTGTATATAACGAGCTACTTTACGAGACACAAAAAAATCCCTTTAAGATGGAATTCATCCGTAAAAGTACGCCAATCGCATCGGTATTTTGCCGTAGCGCTAATTTCATCCTTCGCTCGTGTGTGTATATGTGTGTGGTTTTCTTTCCATCTTCTAGTTTCGTTTTTCTTTCTGATCTTTGCGATAGTTCGGGACACGCGAGGGTACGAAATCGCGCGCGTCGAGCCGCGGATCGCGCGCGTTTTTCGTACGGTTGTACACGAAAGATACAGAAGGCTTTTAAGTAGAGGATTATCTCGTTCCGCTACTTAAGAAGAATTTTCGGGCGGCTGTGAGGCGATCTCTCCGAAATCCAAGACGGCTGCGCGCACCACGGAACGGGAGAATGACAGAGATCGGGTTGCCCTCACGGAGACCACCGTTGTCGCGGTCGCCGCAGAACTTTATCCTACCTGTTTTCGCTAATTGAGCGAGTAAAGATGTAACTGGACCTTGCGTCCTTAAAGTATTTGCACCCTTTTGTGCAGATACGATCCATTTCTATCTCGGCCGGCCGGGCAACCCAAGCCGATCTCTCTCTCCTCTCTCTCTCTTTCTCTGTGGCGCTTTCGAGAACGCATCGAGATGCATTCCGGAAAGCCCTGAGAAACTTCGGGGGAGAAGAACGCGTCCGACCGGTCATTCTTCGGGTTGCGTGTGGGAAGATGTTTAAAGGACCAGATGTATCCGTGTAAAAGACAAATCGCCCGCTACGGAATAGGTTTTCGGCGTGTATAATCGAGTTTATACGATATCAATCTCTGGAGGATTCAATTATGTTAATTTTTTTTCAACGTACTGTCACGCGTGTGAAAAGTATTTCGAGGACTCTCGAAAAACTCTCTTTCAGTATGTGTGGGTGTGTACCTACTTGTGCGCGCGCGCGCAACTCAAGCGATTCAATTATTAACGCGATAAATTCGCACCTGCGGGCGGGAAAGACGCAACGCGTGTCTCGTCACGAGGTGCACATTGTGTGCACAAGTTAAAGACGATTTTCCGGTGTCGCGCTCGAGTTAGCGCGAGAACACGTCGACCGTAAAAAAAAAAAAAAAAAAACGTGACAGCAGGCAGCGTGCGAACATCAAGCGGTCCGATACCCATCGTCGTTACAATCATCATTAATTCAAATAAAGATCAAGATGTTGCGGAACGCGGAGTGTTTAAAATTAAAACAAAGTACAAATCGCAAGTGGAATCTTATTACTTCTAAAAGCGCTCTCGGTTTTGCTGTTTGAGCTGCAATTCACGTGTTTCTCTTTTCATGCGCTATGACTTTAATAGCTACGCGGTTTCATATGTGAAGATCGTAAGTGTACGACGGAGGCGCCGGGCCACCTGTTGCGGTCTCTGCGCGCGTACTCTGGCTGGTTGTTCCGGGGGCTCCGGTACCGGTCGCGGAGTGGGGCACCGTGTCCGACGCCGATTGGCGGCACGGCACGTGCTGCGCGAGGGTGCCTCGCTCCGCGAACGCATAAATATCCCGACGCCGTTCCACCCGACTTCAGAACCACCCCGACCCGGCTCGATTTCGAACCCATCGACCGCGCGAGTTCTATCGTCGTTTCAGTATATATCTCGTTTGATTCAACTTCGGAGGATCTTTGAGAATATAAACAAAGAGGAAGGAAATTTCGCTTGCGCGTAATCGCGGTTGTTGAAGTGTGATTTGAAGTGAGAAGAGAGGAGAAGGAACTCTGATACACACTCTCTCTCTCCTTACGCGCGCATTCGTTGCGCTTTATTGCGCGAGTGCGTTTCACGAAGATCTTGAAGATCTCATGGAACTGCAGGAGATGTTTCGTTACGGATACATGTTCCCGCCACGTGAGGACGAGTCGTTCGCAGCCTGCGCGTACCTGGACCTGCCGAATTACGCGAAGACGAGCAAGACCGTCGGCCTGCCGCCCGTCAGCACCCTCGCCGTTCCGCAAAGTCTCATCTACGACAGCAGCAATTGCAGCGACGGTTGGCACACTCCAAGTCCTACGGCGAGTTTGCGATCCGTCAGCCCGGCCACCACGTTGTCGATCTCGTCGGAGCCGGAAACGATCAATCACGCGTCGCCGACGTATCGGCTTCTGAACTCGGCCGGCAAAGACAGAAACGCGACGAAGAAGAGCTCGTCGACGATCACGCTGAGCAACATCGGGAACAAGCGTATGCGCGTCGACCACGCGATGGATCACCTTGTGACCGAGGAGATCATCAATCTGGACGGCGAACGCGACGACACCGAGGAGACGATCAATCTGGACGCCGACAAGACGCAGTCCTGCCACGGCAGCGTCATCAGCAACTCCAGCAGCGGTCTTTCCGACAGAACGATGGACGGCGACAGCGATGAGGACGCGGAGATGAGCGACGGCGGTGCCGATCATCCGGAAGGCGCGCGTCTCACATCCGGCAGCCGCGACCGCAGAAGAGGCAAGTACGTCAACTCGACCATCGTGAGGAAACGCCGACTGGCCGCCAACGCGCGCGAGAGGAGACGAATGCAGAATTTGAACAAGGCCTTCGACAGACTGCGCGCTTATCTGCCGTCTCTGGGAAACGATAGACAGTTATCCAAATACGAGACGCTACAGATGGCTCAATCCTACATTACTGCGCTTTACGACCTGTTGCAGTGAGAAGGGGACGCGCGTAGCGAGTTGTTCGTCGTGATGAAAGCGAATGATCGTTTACGAGATTCGCGAGGTTTTTTTCTTTCTTGTTATGTTGTCATTACCGCGCGCAACCCCGGGAGGAAAGAAAGCGGTAAAATGTATCGTTACGGTATTGCAGGAGTTAATATTGCGTGACACGCACAAATACAAGATAAATTGAATTTATAATTCAGATTGTTGAAAAATGTTTATGCTTTTGATTAAAAAAAAAAAAAAAATATACGTTTTCGTGTGGCTAGTAAGAAAATATTGCAATTGTAGTTGACAAGAGATTGAAACGTTCTTTTTCAATAATTATCTTATCAGTAACGAACGAAATGTGTTTTCCATGACGTTGTATTTACGAGAAAAAAAACTACATATGGATGCTGCAAAATGTGTGATACCTGCCGATATGCGATCTCGTACGGAATAGTAACACGTGTAAATAGAGCTTGTAAATTTTGTATCATAGGTCGTCCTTTATAAGCTAAGATAGTTCGTTTTAATACTCTCTGTATCATATCGTCCGAAAGAAAATCTGTGCATACTATATAATTTATTTGTAATACTATGTATCTTTTTTTAGCAACGTAACTTTCTGCGAGACTGAAACGCGATGTATTTTTACAGAATAAAAATTATTTTACAATACAAAGTCTTTTTTTTGTTTTATTATAAATATCGTATTTCATCGTCCGAATATATCCAACGAACTTTCGCTTCCTCACTCGCTACTTTTTCTTTCCGTATTTGTTTCCGGTTTTCGTTTGCGATATATTTTACATACGTTTTTATTTTGATACATCGGAGTCGATTTTCACGGCACGTGAAAAACACAACGACTCTTCGAGACAAGAATGTTCGCGTCGGAATCGATGGATGGATGGATGGATGGATATCTATCGAAAAAGCGAGAGAGATAAGCGGCACCGCCATCGGTGGTCCGCTTCGTTATACGAAACCCGCGCGACGCGTCGGTGCCCGGTTTCATCGCAATTTGAGAACCTGCAGACTTCTTCCTTCGGCTCCTTCTTCCTTCTCCTTGGATCTTCCTTCTCGCCCCCGTCGTCGTCCTCGTATTTTCGGACCGATTAAAATTTTCACTTACAGCAATCATATTCCAACGTGAATGCGTTTACACATAAAAAAAATTGACTTACAAGTGTGTTGTAAGAGTGCACTTTAATTTTATATCGCACACATACAGCGTATATTGATATCGAATAGCATTGTAATCGGTAATCAACACGCGCAGTTCGCGCTCTAACAATCGCAAAAATCGCATCCAACGCCGCTATTTTGCAAGAAAATGTTTTTGCAAACCGCTCGTTTCTCGCGTGTAAATCACGAGGCGATATGAACGCGCGTAACCGACAAACCTCCTGCGTTGCGGAACCTGAAACGTTAAACGGAGAATGCGAGAAGCGAAGATACTTATTTATTGAGGCTGCATAAACACGCGCGCGGGAGCCTTTATTTTATTCGCATATATATCGCACACTATATATATATGTATATACCCGCGGACAAATTACGCGCGGCATAAATCGCGTCGCGACCCGTTATTTCGGACTTCGAGAAACGCGCGCGGTTGAAATTTTCCAGAACACTTAATTCGCTCCGGAAGAATCTCCGAGATTTATTTAAGAGAGAGAGATATTACTGTCGATCTTGCGGCCGTTATTTTAACATTCCTTTTTCATCACGTGAGCGAAGCTGCGTACGTTCCGCTATTTTAAGAATAATACGCGGAAGTTCGAGAAAAAGAGGAAGAGAGAGAGAGAGAGAGAAAAAAAAACTATAACATTCTTATTAAAAGCCTGTTAAAAGACTGGTTCAGTTTCCTTACGAAGGATATAAAAGTGATCCTCGGATCTTGACGACGAAAAGTTAAGCAAATATGAAATTCTTTCAAGGCGGGGGAAAGAGCGCGTCCAAGTAAATACAGTTGAAGGATCGTAAACCACCCTGCGTTCGAGTGTGACAATAGACCACAAACAGTGCTTCCGTTCTTTCGCGTTTAACGACCCCGTTCGGGGTTGTTACAGAACAAACTTCCGCGCGCGAACTCGCGCGCGTTCTTTTCAATCGGAGAGAACGGCGAGAAAAATAGATCCCAAGTGCTAACTTGAACAACTTGTGTCCCGATTGCCCTCCCGACGAATCCCGTGTTTCTATCTCACCAGTTTATCGTGTTACCGATAATGAAGACAGTTTTTTTTTTTTTTTTTTTTAAGATTTAAGTATCGAGAATGCAATGTGTTAAAACACAAGTTGTGGTTTTTGTATTTTTAATTTCTAGTATTTTATTTTAATAAAAAATGGCGAGAGACGCGTAGTCGCAAAGCGCCGGAGATCGGAGATCCGCGCGATTCACGGCTGGATCTAACCGCGAGAATCGTTAAATACCTGAAATCTTTAGTAGAGAGAGAGAGAGAAAGAGATAGAGAGATGTGCAGACAGGCGATAGAGCCCTTTTTGGATGAGGGAATGTAAATATTTCCCAAGGCAATTAATTCTGCGGAGTCGACTACCACCTTCGCTTTGTCAGTAGGTTCCGTTTCTCTGACAAAGAGGAGAAGTCCGGCTGCTCCAAAGTTCGGCCACTGGCTACTTTTGCGATGGAAAGAGTCGCACAAAGACGGAATGGAAGGGAGGAGGGCGGGATAAAGGGACACAAACGCCGCCGCGTCGTTGTCTGATCTTGGAGATTGCTTTATTTGAGGGACGGTCTAACGCGCATACGCAGCCGAATATATTGAGCTCCCCCCCCGGCTACCACCGCATTGCCCGGCCGGGGGTGAAGGGGTCGTGACGCATTATAAGCATCGGGATAATGCAATCTCGCGACCGGATCGAGCGATAGCCGGCGATCGGCCGAAATTTGTCGGCGGTGGCCGCGGCGCATTCGGCAGCCCGCGCTCTCGCAAGCACCTGTGTCCTCTCCTCCGTTTGCGTCGTCTCTTCTTCTCTTGCGCGTCCCTTCTCCTGCTGTACGGCGTGTTGGGACGGCCGAGTCGTAATTTATGGTCCGACATTACACGAGTGTGACGGCGATGAAAAATACGCGTCGCGTCACGATTTGGCAAATGGAACAATTTTCTTAAGACACCGCACGAAGAGATTTCTTCAATTATTGAAGAAATTTTGTTTTCCCGCAGGTTTTGAGATACAAAATTTTTATTGACTGCAACTTTTCGCCGCGTCACTTTCCGAACTTGTGTGTAAAAACAAAAATAAAATTGGGAAATAATTTTTTTTTTTTTTTTTTTAGCAATTCCAACGTTTAAATTCAAATAAATTCGATCTCCGCAGTAGGAAACGTGTACGTGGCGGAATAAAATTCGACCGCGCGGGGAAGGCGACGCACCCGACCGCGACGTGGTGGACCAGAAGGTACGGGAGACGACAAACAACGTGCGCGTCCACTTAATGCACCCGCCGCAGCGAAATTACTCGCGGCGCACATAAATCAGCCGCTCTCTTCGCTCGTGCGACCAACTCGCGACCGGCGTGCCTCGCCGCTCTCGCTCAAACTCGAGTCTGCTGTATAATGCGCATTCGATGAACTCGTTCGAGAGATCCCGGGGTAAATAGTTTTTTATTTCGCAAAGAAATCCAGTAATGGCAAACATGTTGTTTGACCGCGCTGTGTCGAAACGTCATCGTCTCTTCGAATCGTCTCGAGAAGCGATAGAGAATTCAAATTGAAAAAAAAAAAAATAAATAAATAAATTATATTCTTCAATAAAAGCACATTTTATCTGTCAAAATCGAGAAAACACACACACACACACACCTAATTCACGTCCGGGTGGTCCGACGGAAGTCGATCGACGACATTGTCTAAGAAGAAAAGAGCGGGATCCGGCTTGATATATTTTATATCGTACTCGTAGATATACGACAAGAGAGAAAGAGAAAGAGAAAATCGCGGATCCCACACGACACAATATCTCTTCGTGCGTGCGTGCGTGCTCCCGCGAACGCTTCCGGATTATAGACGCAGGTAGACGAACCTGGAGCTCGATCCTGGAGAAGGCAACGAGCAACACGACCGCCCATTGTGTTGCGCGTCGATGATCCCGCGCTCGCGCGTCTCGAATCGTAAATCGACAGAGGATCCTGTACCTGCGATCGTTTCCTCTCCGACACGTTCGGAGCCCGGTACTACCACTCGGTTTCACTCCGGTGTGTCTTGTGGTTTTTTTTTCTCTCTCTCTAATGTCCCTAATCCTCTATTATTTTCCCAAATTCTGGAGGGTCTGTGTGAGATCTTGCGAGCGCAACAGCGACACAAAAATGGCTTGAAAACAGCCAGTAACACGTATTTTATCCAGTTTGTTGCAAGAAACGTGTAACGTAAATATTTTTATTTTACATTGCAAAAAATTACACTCGCTGTATTGCTTTTTTTTTAGAAATTATTATTCGTTTTTCTCTTTTTTTTTTTAATACGAAGCTTATCTATTTACATGAAACATGAGAGAAAATTAAAACTCAGCGGAACGTGAACGCGCGAGCGCGAGAGTTTGCATCCCCGATGTCCCAGGGGACACCGAGGACTCGTCGGAGATCAACATTCTTCCCATGGTCTCTCTCTCGTCGTCAATCGACGTTGTGCACCGCGCACAATATAATCGCGCGTCGAAAACGAGTCGCGCTGATGCCGGCCGAGCGTATTTTGTTTGTTTGCGCGATCATTTCGGGACCAAATGAAATCCGCTTAATGCGATCGAGCGACGATCCTCTCGCTCGTTGGAGAAGGGCTTTCTCCGCGGTGAGACATGGCGGAGGGGTTGATTGGTCGTAGGAGGGGGCTCGAGAGGGCACGCACACGGATTTGAAAGGGAATCGAGTCGGGGGCGACTTCGGGGAGGCACGCGTTCGCGACACGCGTTTCCCTTTGCCTGCCCTCTCGCTCCGCTCGCCCCTCGCCACTCGAGACCGCCCCGGGGACATTAATCCCGTTTAATCAAACACGGCCGGTTTCGTCGTCATTGTGTTTACCATTCGCGGGAGCACGTTGTTTGCACGGGCCATTGTTAAAAAAAAAAAAAAAAAAAGCACGACTTCCTCCGAAGACGTAAAAAAATCGCGTTTGTTTTTTGCGTATTTTTGTTGACGCTAATGAGAAATTGAGTTGCGTTATCTGCTTCTTTATTTTAATCTCACGATTTTGTTACAAACAATCGCTAGAAACGTAAAAATCGTATTTTGATTTTTTTTTTTTTTTTTTTAATCTATTAACAGCCTATCGGAAGCTTATTGTCGACAGCTTATTACTGATAATTAAAAATATATGCTGAGATTTCTGTTAATTAATAGATTAATTGAGCTATCCAATCGGTGTCCAATTCTTTAACGTCAATCTCACATGTGGTGTATAACGCAAGTTATTCTTTATAAAATTAAACATTTTATTTTTTTTTTTTCTATTGCCGCTTAGATATTTAAATGACGTAGTTAATTAGACGTTTAATTAAATGCTACTTTCTAATTCTCTCATTCAAAAGCTCGTCTATGACTCAATATCCTCCACTTTCGCGAAAAAAGCACAACCTACTCTTCATTCGGATATTCGCTTGAACTTTCATTCACGAATGGTTTTAGACGATTCGCCCGGATGACTGTTGTTATCCTTATTTTTACTTCTCACGTCTTCGGAACTATTCGCCGCTTCCTGCTCGTCGTCCGGCTGCTCCTCGAGACTTTTTCGGGTGTCGATCATCAGACTCTGTCTGCACAACGTCGAGATCGTGCTCATGTTTCCGCCGTCGACGTTGCGGGATCGAATCAGCCGCGAGAAGTTCAGCTTGCTGACGATCTTCGCCAACGGTCCCGACGAATCTCGGCGCTTCGCGATTATTCTCGGCAAGGATTCGCATCCGCGATCGGCCGCGACCAGCCGATCGAACGTGTCGGGATCCACGTTGATCATACCGGCGCTCGCCGATTTCACTAGCGATTCCGATCGCACATCGACGTCCTTGTCCGAAGGCGAATCAACGTTGTCTTCGCTCGAGGACGCGTCCCGAGCGGTCTTTGTCGGTTCTTGTTCTTCCGTTCGGTTTCCCGCGTTTTTTTCCATTTCGTTGGTCTTCGAAGTCGCAACTTCACTTGACTTCGACGTTTCAGCGCTCGTCGATATTGACGTTCGTTTCCAGGGATTCTCTCGCGCTTCCGTCGACTCCATCATTGAACGGCAGAAAGGACCTCCGCGACGCGACAGAAAACTCTCCTTGGCCCGTCGTATCCTGGAGGAGCGCGATTCCGAGCTGGTGATCGCGAACGCTTCCACGTTCGCGGTTATTCGACCTTCTCTTCTCGCCGCGGCGTCCGATAATATCCGGAGCTTGTGCATCAAGTCCGACGATACGGCCGCGTCAGATTTCGAGGCGTTTTCGTTGTCCTGTTGTTGCTCGCATTTGATTTCCTCCTGTTTCGCACAGACTTCCGCGTAACTGAATTTTCTCTCTTGTTTCGCGTCCAAGAAATGTACTTGATTGTTTCTGATTCTACCGAGTTCTCTATTCTCGTTTTCGTGAATTCGATTCGTATCTCGATTCTGCGACGTTAGTCTCGATTGATTCTGTTGCTCGATAATTCGCGCGAAAGTTGTCGGAATCGCGTTTATCGGCGCGGTCACAAAGTTTTTATCCGAGCGACGAATATTTTCCTTCGCGTTCTCAACGGACGTTGGTTCTTTGCCGGTTATCGGCTGATCTCGAGGTCCGTCATTGTCCGCCTTGTTCTCCTCGCAAGGCGAATTTCTCTCTTTCGTCGCCATCGCCATGTCTTCCGGTTTGCTCTCGGAGTTTCTTCTGGACTCGGACGGGCTGTCGCTTTCCTTCGCGGCGGATCGCAGCGGCCACGGCAGAGACAAGGACACTCGTAACAGCGCGTCCTGTCGACACAGTTTGGGCGACGCCGATCTCGATTTGCTCTTCGACTTGGTGGACGAACGCGCGGGCTGGCCCTCGACGGATCCGTCGCTCTCTTTTCTTGACGACTGCCGATCTTCCGACTTTCGGAACGGACCGAAAATCATACGCTTCGTCTTCACGAAAACATTTTTCGACGAAGACGATCCGTCCTTCTTGACGCACGCGCTCTGATTGTCGCGATTCGGTTTCGCGCGATCGAATTCGTTCGATCGATCGTCGTTGATTTCGTCCGAACGACCAGCGACAAAATAATCTCCCGTTCTTTCCGCGCCTTTCAGCTCGCTCTCCGAGCTCGTCGTGGGAACGATGATTTTCTTCAGCGTCTCTTCGTTTATCAAAATCTTCTCTACGGAACGCGCCTCGTCGCTACCCGAGACGATCATCGGAGTGATTCGCACGGTCGAGTCCGAGAGACTTCTCGAGGTTTGAAAGAACGTCGATCTTTCCGTGTCCGATAATCTCGCTCTGGACGGATTAACGCTTCCTTTCGCGTAATTGTCGTTGCGAGAATTGTGAATCTCGCGACAGTTAATCGGTTCGTACAGACGATGATTCTCAATTGTATTGTCGCACGTGTCTGTTTTAAATATAATAATCTCGTAATGTCGATCGACGTCGTTCTGCAATTCCGGCGAACTGCAACGCGCCGGAGTCTCGATATCAGCGTCGCGACATTCCGTCGCATCTCCGTTATCGTCTGCGAGATCGAGAAACGTTATTTGTGAAAACGTGTTGCGGTAGAACTTTCTCAGAGAAAAATTGTGTAAAAAGTTGATAAATTTTTTGTTCCAAACTTACCTGTATCTAAATTCGATAATTTCGACGAGGTTTCCTCGAAATCGCGACGATCCGACGACGTTTTTGCCGATTTGCAATCGGAAGAATCTCCGCTTGGAATTATTATCTTCCTCTCCTCCTCGGCCGTCTCGTCGTTCTCCTCGTCCCGGAGATTCTCCGGGTCGCTTGTCCGCTCGTTATTCGCCAGCTCCTCGATCTTCCTCGTCTCGTTCGTCCCCTCACACGTGCGCGGCGAGTCCTGGTTGTACCGACAGGACGCTAATTTCAATTCGTAAAACTTACTCTTCCAAAACGTTTGAGCCTCAACATTGACTCGATTGGCGAAGATTATCACAAAGTTGGCTACAATGGTGGTCGGCATTGCATGCGACATTTATTTGAATTAAAAGTAAAAAAAAGAAGAACGTTATTCTTAAATGTACCGTTAATTCTTCCGCGTTCCAGGACGTCGATGAAGTTTCCAAATGATCCACGAAGTTCGCGGAGCCGGTCTCGTCGTCTTTTGAAATCAAACAAACACGCGTGATATATATATATTAATCCACTTAAAAGTGAGGATCTTATATTTTCAATGCGCGTCTTACCGTAATCTTTCGTTTTCACGTTAATCTCGTAGATCGGCGCGAGCGATTCGAATCCCATCGAGTCTCTGAAAAAAAAAAAAAAAACATACGAAATCGATTTTACGTCACTTGATTCCCATCAAACGACGATAAAAAAAAAAAAAAAAAAAAAACTATTCGCTTCACCTGTTCGCTTCGTCGCCCGATTCCTCCCAATGATCTCGATTATCGATCCAGTTCGATTTATCCTCATCGAACGAAGTGGTCGTTCTCGCATCCTCGGAGATCGGAAAGCGTTCCGGACTGTTCTCGTTCGAACGAGTTTCCGAATTTCCCGTCCACGTTCTGCCGTTCCATTCTCGCTCGCAATCCTCCTCCTCTTCCTCCTCGGCGTCGACCAAAAACACGGGCGAGGGCTCGTGACTGGAGGTGACCGTGCCGAGCGGAACGGCGATGCTGGTCGTCTCGCTGGCTGCGACCGAGTAAACGGGCGTCTGATGAGGTTGCACTCCCGCCAGAGGACTGGCAGTTTCCTCGATCACGTCCTCGATATCGACGATCATCGCTTCCGGTTCCGAATCCTCCACCATCATCATCTCCCCCGCGGCGTCGTCCTTGATCGCCGTCTGCGAATTATTCGTGGCCGGCGATACGTTCGTCGTTGCGTCGTCCTCGAGTTTGTCCGTGGAACAGAGAGATTGCAGACTCGTGGAACGACGCAGGGCGAACGACTCGTCGCGAAGACTGCCGCTTTCGAAAACGCTACCGTCCGATTTGGATCTCTTCAGGCTCCAATGAAACGCGCGACTTTTTCCTAATAATTCACAACAAAGATGTGATATACACGCGATAAAAATTATTTAATGAATGTTGTTCGGTAACATTTTAAAAATTTTGTTTTACCTGTCGCGTTCGATGACTCCGTCAATGTGACCTCGTTCGAATTGCGCGCGAACGGTGTGTAACCCGGTCCTAGCAAACGGAACGTGGAGGATCTCGGTGATATTCCGCGATACTTCTCCCAGTCGTACAATTTTCTCGTGAATTCTCGCGATATGCCCTCGAAGCGATAAGAACCGGCGGAGGTGCGAATCAGTACCTCGTTGCCGCAGCTTACGCCTCGAGACGCGGCCGTGAGTCTTCAAGTTATTAAAAAGCAAAACAATTTATTAATTACTAGATAAAATTAATGTTTTTATTAAAAAGATTAACAAATAAAATTGCTTGTACTCTTAAAAGTTTACCTCGAATCGCCATCGAAGCAATCGTTCAGTTGCTTTTCGTCGTTCTCACGACGCTCCTTCTTGGTTTTCTGTCCGAAGAGCAACAGCAGTTTTTCCAGAGCGACAAACTCGGTCTCGTCGATATCAGACGCCACGCGACTCGGCGGTGATTTCGATCTCTCGCTGTTTCGACAGGCGATCTCGCTCATCCTTCTCCACGCCTCCATTTTCTTGACGAAATCCTCGCAGAGATGCTGTTTCCCATCGCTACCGAAGCTCCCCGCGCTGCCAATGCTCGCGCAGCTCCCACGCGAGCCGATCGAATTCTGATTTTTCTGCTATGTAGACAATGTTGAAAAGAAAACATGCGGAAGATTATCGAAAGATGGTTCATCAAAAAGAGCAAGAAAAAGTTTTTACTCGAAACGTTCTTGTTTTTTTTTACTCATATATTTTACTCATGTGTATTTAAATATTTTTTTATTGACAGAAGATTTTCTAAATGTGTATATTTGCGTGTTCGCGTGAACATTCGCGAGTCAACGTACGCCGTAAAATCTGGACTCGGGTTTGGACGAAGAGGATGATCGCCAGAGTTGCCAGTCGGTCAGTCGCCGACGACTGACGCGCTGCTGCTCGATGGCGTTCGACCGTCGACCCTTCTTCGCCCTTTTCCAGTCCTGCAATTTCTTCTTGAACTCGGGCGCCAGCCGCTCCTCGTTTAACGTCAGGCCGTCCCGAGTATTTCGCGCGCTCTTCAGTCGTTCCCACTCGATCAGCTTCCTATGGAACTCGGCGCCGAATTTCTCCCGCAACGCCTGATAGTCCCCGCGCGCTTTCACCTGGCCGTTGTTGTTGTTGTTGATGTTGCCGGTACCTGCAACGGTTTTACCGAGATCCTCGACGCTTTCGCTACAGCTGCGAGCTCGGCGCGTATCTGCGTTTACAATGAAGATACTTTATGCGGGCGAGGCGAGAAGCGCCGTAACGAACGTGCAAGGGAGTTTAGAAATGAGTTGTTATTGTTCTTCTCGAGAAACATATCTCGAAAATTATCGCATGTTATTTTTACACATCGTACAAGGTTCTTCATCGATTGTTCTCGCAAGTATTTAATTAATAAATCGATTCGACGTGTCTTTTGTTTGTTGCGTCAACTCGACAAGAATTTTAATCCCGTTCCTTGACGAAGAGCAATGATGTAATTGTAAACACGTTACATGTTGCTGCAAAATTTGCAAGTGGGTCGCCACATTCTGAACAATGTCGCGAAAAATTTATCTCCTTTCGGTCGTCGTTTCAGCAAGGAAGTTCCGGAAAATGACAAATTCGTTAGACAATCGGAAGTTAAAATCCGCAACATAACCCCCGAGGGACATAAAAAAAATCGCGAACAGTGCCCAAGACTGTTGTCGTTTCGACAGCTCTGCAAGAAGCTCTTCTTCCTTTCCGAGAAACAATCTAATCCTTCGTTTAAAGTAGTACATCAAGTCCGTTTAAATTTATCTTGGTTTTGCATTTTTTTTTTTTAACATTATTGAACCTATCGAGAGATGAAAGCGCACAGATAGGACGCTGTCATTTTAATTAATTTCAATTTTCGTCAGTGCGAAACGACGACGGCCAGTGACGATTATTTGAACGCTCGACGATCCGTGGAACTTCGTATCGAGAATATAATACAACTCGTGGAAAGCGAATCGCAATCGATCGCGAAAGACGTGAAGACGCGTTTGGAGAACAGCGAGATCGCTCGCGCGGCTCAATTGCGAGAACTGTACAAACAGACGAGCGAAAAACTGGACGAAGTCGTCAAATTGGACGTGTCGTACGGATTTTGGATGCGCAAGGAAACGTTGCTGCTGAACGACGAAATAGGCCGATCGTTCGACGCCTTGGAACGCGCGATCGCGCCGAACGTCAAGCGCATAACGTTCATGCTGAGAACGTTGAAAAATAACGTCTTGGCGCGCGCGAGACAAACGGAAGAAACTGTCGCGACGTGTCGCAGACACAAAGTTCCGTCCGAGCTCACGGATTGCGTGAGAAAACAGCTGAGCGAGGCCACGAAGACGATCGATCGCACGAACGAAGAGACGCGTATCAATCTCGAACGCATCGGAAAGTATCGCGACGCGTTTACGAAGGCGCACGAGACGACGATGCAAGAAACGTTGGAACTGAATCGCAAGAAGGTGGCCGAGTTGTTGAAGTACATGGAAAAATGTATCGTTTGGTTAAAAAAATCGAGCGAAGATTAGCGAGTAGCGATAAAAAAAAGTGCACACAATCCAACAACTGCTTGGAAAAGCAAATGTAAGATCTCGCGAAGATCCGACCGAGAGGCGATTAATTTCCTAATTGTGCGCGCGCGAACAATCAAACAATCTCTCTCGTTTACTAGATTTATTTGAACTCGGGGAAACAAAAATGTATCAAAAAAAAAGAAAAGAAAAGTGCTGTTTATCTTCGTGAGCCTTTGTAACTGGATCTGTGTACGCGGAGTATAAAAAGATTTATGCGAAGGATGCGAGGGAAGAGACGCGAAATTGCGAGGCGAGAGCGGCGATTCGATGTGAAAAATGGCAAGAGAAGTTTTTCAATTTGATAGGTAGGTATTTTGTTAAACAAGGTTTCCTTTGCGTTATAAATTTGACATGCGGTTGACATTTTCGATAGACGCGATGTTAGAGCATGGTATGCGATATGCGCTCTAGAAAAGCTTTCGTCGAAGAAGATTCTTCTCACCATCGTTTGGAAACGATTGCGCGGCGATTGTTCTGACCGGACTCGGGGGAACGCTGAAGGTGGCGTTTGTCAGAAACGCGCGTCTGACCTTGTTCCATTTCGAATCTTGCCGCTGTATCTTTGGCTCCAGTGTTACCGCTTCCTCGATCGTCGAATACTGAAATCGAACATTCGCATTCTACAAGTCTCTCGGTGAACCAAAGCCGGTAAAAATAATTTCACATTCGAGATAGTACGTTTTGAAAAACACGTTGAGAAGACACATGTGTAATTTTTTTCGCTAATGTAAATTTAATTTTTAAATATATTTCTGGTCAAATATCCACATTTTGCGAAAGTACAGTTTCTTCAACGTAATAAAAAAAAATCTGAATTTAAAGATTTACGAAATTAAAAATACAGACACAAATATTTAATAAATTGACGATATATAAACATGAGATTGTTTGTCCCAACCTGTCGCTTGAACTCTTTCAGACTCGGAACATCTTGACGCGGTTTGGGCCGCTGCGGCGAACTTCCGCCGGAATCCTGAGCGCTCGACGGAAGAGGAGACGTCGATTCCGGAGAGGAGAAATTTCTGATCTCCTCCTCGTTCGACGGTATCGTAATGGTCAGGGTGGGCGTCGGTCTCTTCGAAGATACGTCTGGATCTTTACCGCCTTTGTTCGCGTTACTCGTCGGCGTATCCGCGTCCGATATGATGCGAATCAACGGTTTTCCGCGACTTGTCTATAATTGGGAGAGAAAGAGAACGGATGTTCTTTTGTTAAAGAAAAAGACAAAATACAGTATTTTTTCCTTTATATTACTCATAATAACTATCACAAATATTTGCGCATCTTCTCTTTTTTTTTTTCTACCAGAAAAAGCGTGTGTAAATAATCACAATCAATTCTCTCGATATTGATTGTTGCCACTTTTATCTCGACGCTGATTGGACGTTTCTAGGATGTGTTTCTCGATTCATGTGAGTACGTATCAAGACGCGCGGTAGTGCCTCTTATACGCGAAATATTCATGCGAATGAGGAGATTTTTATGGAGCAATATCTCAAGAACGACTGAATTACTTCCGTTTTAGGACGTAAAGCTCAAACGCTTCAGAACAAAAAGCAAACTGACTCATTAAAAAACAAAAGTATTCTTGCGTTTTTTAAAGTCACGTGACAGGGAGAAAAGAAAAAACACTACGTGACCAAAGTATATATATATAACGTGATTGCACACTTTAAAAACGTGACTAACGTAAGGTCACGTGACAGAGAAAAGAGTAAAAATTATATATATAACAAACGCATAATCCGACATTAATTATAATTTTTGCCCGGCCAAAGTTGTAATTCTTGTCGTATTATCCGACGATGTCATAACTTTCCTTTGGCAAGGAAACAATTATAATTAATGTCGAATTAGGCAACATTACTTATTGGTTAAAAATTACGAGTAATGTCGAAGTATCCGACCTTTAACAAAAGGTCAATGACCTTTAACGTAAGGTCAATGACCTTTAACGTAAGGTCAATGACCTCTACCAAAAAGGTCAATGACTTTTAGCGTAAGGTCAATGACCTTTAGCGAAAGGTATAATATATGTTTCTATTATATATATTATATACAGATATAGAATATTATATATAATATATATAATAATCTCTTTTTTGCTCTTTTCTCCGTTACGTGACCTTACTTCAGTCACGTTTTTAAAGACACGTGACTAAAGAAAAGTAACGTCACTCTAATCACGTGTTATTTGTCTACTCTTCCCTCTCACTATTGTTCGAGTCTGAGTTTTATGCGTTATTTCTGACATCTCTCATATGTGTATTATACGGTTTGTTAGACGTATATACTACCTGTCGTCGCGGTGACAGATTTTCTTCACTGACACAACACGTTAAAACAAAAATAATAACAGAGTGCGCGTAGCGCGCGTCTGTGTTGTCCTAATAGTAAAAAAAAAAAAAAAACCAAAGTAACATCTTGAGAATTAACAAATATTCTATGAGAGCAATTTTAGACATCGCAGATGTCTGCGAGAGATTTTACTCGCAGTAGTCAGACTGGAACGGCGTTTGTTAATGGATACACCAGCGATGCGTTGATCAAAGAAATTCGACGGGCGCGGTCGTGCGCGGCACGCGCGTGTAGCCGGAGTTATTTTTAAGTCGGCACTTGTACACCGCCACTTGTGTTGCGGAAAAGGAATTTTGCGACGCGTTCTTTATCGGCGCCGCCCTTATAGCGCGAAGTCTAGACAACTCCGATGACGAATTATTGGGACAGAAAAATAATACCAAACACGCCGTGACAAAAAACAAAAATTAAAATGGGAGGTAAGTTGTATAATGTTTAAAACAAACCGTATGACTTTGTGGAATATTGTTTATGTGAATAGAAAAAACAATCCGAGACGGAGATATATATATATATATACTTGTTTTAAGAACCGAATAAAACGTTACCTCATTGGAGGATTCCATAGAATTTGTTCCCTCGACAATGGCATCGTGATCGAACAATCGTCCGCATCGATCCGAGTCGTCTTTCTTCTTCTCGTCTTTCGCCGATGGCGGTTGTCGGTCCGCATGGTTTACGATAGTTTTGCGAGAATCTATGGACAAAGATAATTGCAATTATCTCTCTCTCCGTCTCTCTTACTATTATCTCTCTTACCGTCGAACACCTCGTCGTTCAACGACAACGCGGGCGAAACTCGACCGATCGGGGTGGACGGGCTGGAGATCTCGCTGGTGCACGGCGACATCGCCGATCCGGTGCTCCAGCTTCCGTGCGACGTGCCAGTTGTATCCGGAATTTTCAGATATTTCGTTGTCGACGTGGATGTAGCGACGACAGATTCCACGATGTCCGCGAGATCGTTCGTGCACGCGCGCTCCCATTTGAAGGCCGCCTTTACTCTGGTCCACTTGCTGATTTTTGGCCCGCCGTTGCGACTCGCGTTTCCCGCGATCCGCTTGTCCGCATCGCTCGGCCGCTCGACGAGATTCAATCCGAAATTCTGCTCGGTCAGCGCGAGCGATCGGCTGCGCTGTCTCGGTAATCGCACGCTCGATCGTTCGCTTCTCCTCGGCGTCGATCCGGCGTCCCGGCAGTTCGACAGCATCGCGTCCAGCAACGACTCCGCGAAACCCGTATCCTCGTCGGCGAAATCGTTAAGCGGGTCCTCGTCGTTCGCCAGGGCAATTTCCAGTCGCCAATCGGCGTTCCGCTGCGCTTTCGTGCGTTCCAAACCGCGCACGCGACGAAACATTCTGGAGCTGCGATCGCGTAGCTCCAGTATCTGTTCCGTGAGCGCGCATAGCCGATCCAGGTGTTCGAACGCCTCCTCGGTGAACGGTGCCGTGTCCACTCCCATCGCCGAGGTGGTCGAATTCGGGGTGGTGTCGTAGTCGAACGTGTGACCCTCGAACGGAGACGTGCCGAGCTCGCTCAGGTAAGTAACGAGATCCTCTTCTTCGTCATCGGGGCCGCGAGACGTCACTCCCGAACGATCCCGCGGGATCGTCGAGCACTGTGGATCCGGAGGCGGGGTCGGAAGTCGACCCTCCTCGGATCTGTCCTTGACCCTGAGGGCGCCCCTTTGATCTCGCGCGCGACTCGACTTGTCGAGTTTTCTCTCGACGTCGAGCGCGCCGGATTCCTCGGCCGGTCGGGCATTGTCCTCCGCCATTGGATGGATCGCGAGAGACGAGATAGAGCGCGAGTGATCTAAACGTTTCGCGGCACGTAACGAGCGATATTTAACAACGATGGATGACAATCACGAGGGAACAGCAATGTGTTGTCATCTCTTTCAAGTTGACATTTGTTACAACGTCGTAATGCGGTTACGATATTCATAAACGCGGATAACTTGGATTCGTACCAAAGATTCTGCGAGAATTGGATATTTTTATTTCTTAAGTATTCCCCGGTCTATTTTTGTATTTCGTATTTTCTTTTCTCGTACACTTTGTACAGTTTTCCGAGCGAGACAGAAAGATAATCCCGGTTCGGCGATTAACAATTGTTTGCTTGTTTATGTTTTTGTTAGTTTACGCACGCAAAGCTTATTTTTGTTATTAAAAACTTTTGTTACACACGCCCATACACACACACACGTATATTCTTTTACGCCGCTATTAAAATCTTGTTTACTCCAGTTTACGCAAAAGGCGGGCGGAGGTTTACGCGAAGATTCGAATATCTTCATCCGGATATGTCTGTTCCGTAATAACTGTTCTTTGTTAGATTTGTTTTTGCACGGTTCGGCAAATGCGAATGCGATCTATAAATTGATGGCACAAGAGAAGTGTTGATTCGCCTCGTAAACACTTGATCGCATAAATGTTATGGGAGGCGAACGTGCCGTAATGCATATCCGTGTGCAACGAGTTTCTTCTCGAACGCACTTTCGCTCCTCGTTGCGAGAGGTAACACCGAAAGAGCACAAAGAAATGCTGATGACCTTCTTCATTCATTTACGAGACAACAGAAATCTCTTCTCTCTCTCTCTCTCTCTCTCTCTTTCTCACTCTCTCTCGATCGCAGTTTATTTATACTCTTCATACGACTGTTTAGTTTTTTTCTCTTCACCCGATCGAATGACGCTTAACGTCTTTGTTGTCCGAAGGTTGTCCCATCCAATCCTCATACATGAAAAAAATGCTCAATATCTCAAAAATTATCGTATTCTCACTTCTTACTACAAAAATTTTCTCACTTACAATTGCGTATCTCGTTCACGAATCTGACCATTTCCCACTGTGTATTCATCGACGACGAACACCAAGAACATTACTCGAGAACTGATTTAACGAACAAAGCGATGTTCAGTTTATGATATTCGCGAGACTTTTTAATTGTTGACACTTGATCGTTTATTTAATTCAATAACGGAGTAAACTTCTCTCGCGCGATATCGCGATTTATCCTCGCGACAGCTTGCGAAAGCGACGAGAATCCGCGACCCCGCGAGGTCGCCTCTTCGCCGAGAGAGCGAGAAGCTCGTCTCGGACGCCGCGCGTTTCGAGACTTCGGCGATAGCGCGCGATTATTTTCGGTGACGAGCATTCGCCGTTCGTATTTAACGACGAATGCGAACGGCGCGCGCGTGTGTCTGTGTGTGTGTGTACGCACATACATGCTGTTGCAAAGGCGTCGCGACGCCGAGAGTCTCGGCGTCGGAGTAGGCGGGCATGCGCGTGCGAACGAGCGAGCGAGCAGAGCGTTCTTCCTGTTCCCGTCGAAAATAGACGGGAAGGCGGCGGGAAGACGCGTCCGTTCGGCCCTTATTTATAAGCGCCGTGAAATAACGCGCTACGGATCATAAAGATCTGCCTCTCGCCGTGCTACTTTCGCCGATATTTTCCGATAGTCCCGCGCGAAAAACCTCGCATCAAGCGTGCGCGCGAGCGAAAAATTTACATAGATTGCGAAGTGCACGCGTCGCGCGATTAAAGATCCGAATGCAAGAATGAAAGCGGGTTCATCATTCATAAGATGCGTCTGAAAATATATATACATATATATATATATATATATATGCAAAGTCATAACTGAAATAGCTCGCCTACGCGAGTTATATGCGCTACTTTGCAATCGAGAGGAATTTGTTAGAGGAATAAAATAAAGTTGATGTATTTTTATTAAGAAATTCTACAAAGTCTTTTTTAATCCGCGTCGAATTCTTCAAGTAAAGATTAAAAAAAGCCATTTCTGCACATTAGACGAAACAGTTTGGAAGATATTAAATTAACTTTGTTTTCTAAATGAATTCTTAAAAAAAAACACATACTTGACAAGTTGTCAGAGCAATGTTGGCGAGACAACAAGAGAGGGGTGCGTTTGAGATTATGTTTAAGAAAAATACACTTTATTCGCAGAAAGACTAAATTATCGTGGACACGCACACACGTACGTTTAAACAGTCGCACGCAGACGTCATATTTGAAAATGTAAATCACTCCTTCATCGGTAACTTAGTTAAATCGGGCACTGGCAGCATCACGAAGGCCGCACCTGCGAGACGAGGTGATTTATGACAATAGATATAACATATATTTAAAAAATGTAAAAACATTCCTTTCTCTTCTACCTATCAAAATAGTGGATGCGACTATTATGCTGAGCAGACACGACGTCCTCAGGACGAGCTGCGTCGCGAAGACCGCCAAATGGGGAAGTATTTTTGTCAGACCCATCATCGTGCCTCTGGAAACAGTGGCAGAAGCCAACGAGAAAAAAAGAGAGAGAGAGAGAGAAAGAGTTTTATTCGGCGCGTCCACACAAATATTTGATTTCCTGAAAATGCGTCTGATGATCTAAGATTAGCGGGACGTGTGCGCTGACCACGACCGTTTCGCGCGACCTACCTCAGAGCGGTGGGATAATTCTCCAGCAGCAGAGCGCACGTCGTTGTGCGTCCGATCGCGTAAGCCGCCAGAAAAATCGACGAGAGGACCGCGCGAATTATGCGACGCGTTCGAAAAACAAGCGCGAGCGAGGCCGCGCCGCCCGCCAGTGCCGAGGATACTGAAATCGTGAAAAAGACTCTTTTCACATTTTCGCGCGCAGTACGATTGAATTTTATATAAGCGCGTATTTCTCGAGAAAAACAATCTCGACAGCGATCTTTAAGCGAGTCGATTACACACGCTGCTTACTTAAAAACGGTTTCCTGCCGAGAATATCGATTCCGACGATGAGCAACATCTCTCCGGCAACGTAGCCGAGCGATATCAGCATGGCGAGCTCGAAACGAGTCTCATTTATCTCGTCGCAGCTTCGCAAGAAGCCCAGAACCACACTCTGAACGTTGACGTTGCACGTGCCGTTTCCGTTCCCGACGTCATCACTTTTTTCCAGCTCCTGAAGCACGTGCGTGTTCCACAAGGCGAGCCAAATGAATCTTAAACATTGTTTTCGTGATTCTCTTCGAAAACACGGGGGGAGGGGGAGGGGAAATACCGAAAAAGCTTACGGAGGAACTTCCTTTATTACCCGGGAAAATGCAGGAGACACGCCAACATTCCGCACAGCGTAGTCCGACTGTACGGAGGCGTGCATAATCGGCGGATTCTGTTCCAAATGTTCGCGAATGTTTTTTCAACGTCCTCGGTTTCGTTTTGCTCCGGACGCACGCAGTTTTCCAAGTCTCTGAAGTGCTTGATCTAAGTTGCGAATTAAAAAAAAAAAAAAAAAGAAAAAGAAAATTTCAGAAACTGCCGTTAAAAAGCAAAACTAACACATCGCGGCGAAAAACTTATATAAACAAATGGATAAAATAATTTTTAAAGTAATTTTACAAACTAGTCTCTAGGTAGAATGTATAAATAAATAAATATTTTTTTTATTTAGCTGTGAAGAGAGAGAAAAGAGAAAATCTCTTCTTGCTTTGAATTGCCGTACCGGGTAGCTATCGATATGTTTTGAATTATTGATGGCGTACATCTGTCGCAGAACCTGAAGCGCTTGTCTCAGCCGTCGACGATACAATAAGTATCGAGGACTCGGCGGCAGGAGTCCTGAAACGCAGGCGATCATCAGACTCGGCGCGCCGCAAATAGCGGCGAGGACTCGCCAGGAACTTGGTCGCAGGGTTCGCTTGCCTATCGAGCGCACGGCGGACGGCATCAGAGACCAGGAAAAACCTTTTTGTGAAATATAAACATCAAATATAGAAACAAATTTTCCTTTACTTTGAATTTACGTATATCTTTTTACAAAGATAGCAATTAACTTTTGTTTACACAGCAAATAGAATTCTCGTGAATGATGTAAACATTAAAGTTTGTTATTAAATAACTTTTTGAAATTAATTTAAAAAAAAAAAAAATAGTAACTGTTGTGATGATTTCATTAAATGAACGATTGATGACGAAACTTGTAGGATCACTTGATTACCTAAAGCGAGCAAGTAGCCGACCATCCAGAACATATCGATTATCGCTAAACCAGTTCCTCTCCTTTTCGTCGGCAAAGACTCGATCAGATACACTCTTAAAACAATGTTGTTACCGGCCGTTCTGCACACGTTAATTAAACGGCGAATGGTGATGAATAATTATCTACGCGCGAATTGAAATGATCGCGCACATTTAGAACGTTATGTAACAACGCCAACGCGTTAATTTGTATGTAGATCTTTTGCAATTTTCCGGACTATTGCACACGTAAGCGAAATATATTAATTTCTCGATAAAAAAAAGCGCGCAAAGCAAGTTAAAAGATAACTTAATAGTTTTTTAACATATAAATGCAGTTTAGTTTGTCGATTTAATTTTATATTCGCCGTGGCCAAAAGTTCATCATATTACATCGTTGATTTTCTTTAAATGCGTGCTGTGACAGAAACTTACCCTAGTCCCAGCACGAAGATCGACAAGTTTATCAGAAACTTAGTTTGCGCGAAAGACAGGCAAATCGAGGTATAAAATACGATGCACATTGTAATTGGCATTAAGGTCTTACGGCCGACAGCGTCTGATATAATTCCGAACAGGAAAGCTCCTATTGCCATTCCTATATAACAAATGACATTACTCGCTCGCGAATAGAATGTTTTTTTAATTGTTAAAAACTCTCGTGTTATGTAATTTAATTTTTACCCAAACTGTAAACAGCGACGGGCAAAGCGATTTGGTCTCTGTTGAGTTTGAAATCGCATTCTATCAGCGGTAACACGATCGGAACTGTCAGAGAAGTGCTTGCTTCTGCGAACGATATCAAACCGCACAAAACGATGAGAAAGTAATGCCAGAAGCCCCATCCTGCGCATTAAACATTATTAAACACGTCAACCACTCGTAGTTTTTTCTCAGAAAATTGAAAACAAAAGTCACGAACAGTAATTTCGCGGTGAGTAATTTTTCTTTCTACCTGCTTCCGCTATCACGTTCTCACAATCGTTACTCATGAAACGTGACGATCTTATCGCAAGATTTCAGCGAGGAAGCGAGATTTTAAGTATCAAATGCGATCACGCTGTTCTACGAAATAGAATTGATCCGCACCTCGTGTGCTCGAGCAACGATCATTGAAATTTTTTGTACCGAATTATCAGATATCGCAGATTAAGAAAAGTACCGACGTATCTACTACTGTTAAAACACTTTTGAAGAAAGCAATGACACTTATGACAATCTTGAACTTCGTACAAACAATATCGTCTCGACTATCGAGTTTTTTGCCACTTGTCTCAGCTGTTTCCGATCACGCATCGATACACTTCGTTATCGCAACCGACACTTATCATTACGTGTGTGCACTTTCGGTATCAATGATTCACAAGTTTGTGTGCTAGACGAAATGATGCAAGAAAACAAGACGTATAAAATAAATTTGTTTATTAAACTTAGGACAAACATATTTCAGTACGTTGCAAATACGTATACTTGTCTAAGAAAAGCATATGTATCGAAGTGGAAGATTCTGCATCGAAAAGAGTACAAAAACACACAGTAAATATCTTTTAATAGGACACATACAAGGATATGTTTTTACGATTTTATCTTATTGATCCTTGAAGTATTCCTTCGAACCCTCGACGTCGGGTTTCATGGTCTTCTTGCCCGGTTTCCAACCGGCCGGGCAAACTTCGCCGTGTTTGTCGGTGTACTGGAATGCCTGAACCAAGCGCAGCGTTTCGTCCACGGATCTACAAACAGCGATTAATGTTTGCGACGAAATTCAATTTTAACTTCGACAAATTTTGTTATCGAGCGAAAGTCTCACCTTCCCACAGGCAGATCGTTGATGGTGACCTGACGTAGATTCTGCTTGTCGTCGATGATGAAAAGGCCGCGGAACGGAATGCCGGTCTCCTCGTCGAGCACTCCGTAATCGCGGGCAATTTTGGCGCTTTTGTCCGCCAGCAGGGGAATGTTCATCTCGCCAAGTCCACCCTGCTTGCGAGGAGTGTTCACCCACGCGAGGTGGCTGAAGTGGGAATCGGTGGACGCGGCGATCACGTGACAGCCGATGTCCTTAAATTCCTTAGCGCGATCAGAGAAAGCGATGATCTCGGTCGGGCAGACAAAAGTGCTACACACAAAGTGTGTGTGTTATTTAGAGCTCACTGATTGTCATCAATAATGACAAAATCAGGATTCGGTTATTTTACGTACATTCGTAATATTTACTTGCAATCTTGAGTCTTTAAAAAATTTCTTATATCTAAAAAGAGTAAACGTGCTTACAAATCCAACGGGTAGAAGAACAACACGACATATTTGCCAGCGAAGTCCGAAAGTTTTATTTCCTTAAATTGTCCGTTAACGACAGCAGTGCCGGCGAAAGCTGGAGCCTTCTTCTGGAGCTGAGGAACTGGCATGGTGTCTGCTTCTTTACTGCTAAAATCAGAGATACACGTGCTGTATGTTCCACGAATCATGTTACATCGTTGATATTGAACTATTTATTTATATACACTCGCGAGCGAACAGATTGAGACGTCTTCGGTTTCGCGAGTTTCAGATCGAACACAAATAATCGATTAGTAATAGATTGAAATTGTTTTGCGATGAATTTAATAATAAACTATGACATTACATGAAATTCAGCGATTCTGCGAGGCAACCTCGACTGCGAATGTTCACGACTGTTCGCAAAACGTGCAATAAAAATACATTTATGTCAGATTCCGCCAATATTTTTATATCACTCCCAGAAAGAATATTTGACACTTTATACATATCGATTTAAGTGTTCCACGATATTCCTTCACGTTCATCAATTAATCAAATGCAAGTACATATTTTTACAAAAACTCTAAAGTCAAAACTTTTTTTTTCCACGAGAGACGTGTGCGCGACCGATAAAATTAACGCGATCAGCTGTGTCAATTTGATACTCAGTAGGAGTAGCTTTACGCGGTAAGTGTTTCCGCAAACAAAATTGCCAATAACTAAACATTTATTCTACGATAACTTCGTATAAGAATGCTCGCGTGCTCGGTATATCGATTATGTCACAAACTGGCGCACGCAACATGTGCAACGTTTATCTTTAAACAACGATCAATATTGAAATATTATCGATTTTTCATTTTTTCTCGCACGTGACGTAAACGGAACGTTAACGATAAAAATTTGTCGACGCGGAAATTGGAAGATGAGAGAATATCAATAGAAATTCAAAAGTGATAAACTGTATCAAGCTCGTTTTTTTTTTTTTTTTTTTAAGTGTGTTTGCCGTTTTATCGAATAAAAACGCCATATCTAAAGTGGATAATAAAATAAACCGGTGTTAAACGAATATTTCAACATGCTCGTTGATAAGTTTAATTGATTTACAAAGGGCTTTCAAAAATACATCCTGAAATAAATATATTGTTATTCTTTGAAAATTGCTGCGATAACTTGAATTCGAAACCTAACGCGTTTTTATTGGAACAAGAATTCATAGTATTTCTCTGGGAAAAGCGCGGAACAAAAGAGAGGGGAAACAGGATCAATTTTGAATCAAAGCGGCACCAGGTGGGAACTTCGCGTTACATAACGGCCAAGGTAAAAGAGATTTTGTAGATGGAGAGAGATCTTAAGAGCGAATTACGAAACAAAAAATAATACGCAGAAAAAGCGTTGCCACATAAGAGTAAAAAAAAAACACTTCGCATAAGTGTCTTTCAAATGCGTCTCTAAGTGTCTTTGCGTCTCTAAGTATTTCCATTGTTGCGATTGTACTTTTTGCGTAGCTTGTATGTACTTAACTTCAGTTACACACATTCTTTCCTTATCGATTCACTCGAAAGCCGACGAGAGAAACTTCACGGTTTGAAGAAAAAAAGTATGACCGTTAACTTATTTATTATTAACTTACTTATTATTTTTAGTTTTATTCATGTACC